>NC_064601.1:60664916-60677416 GCF_943734735.2 Anopheles gambiae | reverse complement strand
GAGCGCTCGCGCATGAGTGCAAGCAAGCGCGGTATAAAGGATTGAGGGAGACAAACGATTATTTTGCTCCAAGCTTTCTACTTTTGTCCCGTTGGGGGGCTGTCTGCACACGCATGTTTTCCCGCAAATGCAATACCCTAAATTTGCCCCAAATCATGCTCCGCCGAATACAATGCTTCAGACCTTTACTGTACACGGATATAATAGGAACTTTGAGCGTCCAGTATGAGCGATAGCTTGAATGTAGAGTGTAGCGTGTTTTCTATGGCCAACAGCAGAGTAGCAATTCCATTCGAAGCCACTGCGATTGCAATTTTCGATTAAATGCAAGAACAGTTTCGAGCATAAACGGATTTCCGATGCCACCAGGTCAATCAAGGAAAAAACCTGTCCATTGTGTGTCTCCTCTCCGCTGGATTGTTCTGTCAAATCGTAGCTGTCCACTGCTGCGGCAATATCATCGCACACCGTTCATTGTTCGTTGTTCAATCGGTTCACGTTTACTAATATGTTGTACAACTCATCGATAGCATAAGAGTATTCCGCATCCATCAGGGAAAATATTTCGGCTGCGGATAAGACGCATTTTAGAAAGTCTGGCAATATCTGCACAAAGTCGTCTAAATGCAGCATGGTCGGAAATATCGTTAGTGCCTTCCGCGGCGTCATTTCGCACAGATACTAATCAATGATTCGCAGCGCTTTGAGGTTCTCGAAAGCTCGCAGTATCTGATTCTGTTCGGAGTCTTCGATGGTGTACTGATCTTGATTTTGCGAGTGTAAATCTTCACTTTTGTGTTCACGTTTGCGTTCTTCAATAAGAAAGGATAATGCGACATTTCCTCCACCAATATAAGGGCAAATAGGTGACGCAGATGATTGAACATTTGAAATGAGATTGCTGCCTGTAGAGTTCTGGATATTTTGGTGTCGTCCTGCAGCAATCCAGACATCAACAGTACACCATGCGACCAATAACGATCAGCCAATCAGTCTGGCGGTGGCCCGCGATCCACTGGTTACCCTTACCAATATACCACGGAAGCTGCGGCAATTAATTTTAAGCTTAACTGTACTTTTTGAATCTTTATGCTGTTTAGATCACTTCATAAATATAACACAATTTCACATACGTGAGGGCGATATTCTGTCTGTTCGTTTGACGAAAACATCCTTGACGTCTTTCGTCCAACGCCTACATCGATGAATCGCTATGTCGGTGCCAAAAGTGCAAGAAAACCAACACGGTACAAAAATCATCCAAGCTATCCGCACCTAACATCAACTCACTAACCAACATCGTCTCACTATAGAGTGTAAAAGTAACGCTCTATAGTGAGAGATTGAAAATGAGAACCTTTTTGTAAAATTTGTTATATGACATCATTTCATAGACTTTAAAAAACGATCAAGTATAATTATTCGTTGCTGGGCAGTGTGTTAGATCATCGCCAGGAAGTTTGTGATCAGGTGTTATACTAGATTCTAGTTTAATTTCCATCCACATAGTGACAACACTGTTAGCAAGGCATACAAGATGCTAAGTTTTATCTTTCGATAATTCTGTGAATGTAGTGATGTCTTGTGTCTTAAGTCGCTATTTACTTGTCTTGTGCGCTCGTGCGTAGAGTACTGCTCGGTACTATGGTCGCAGAACTGCACTACGACGATTAATAGAATAGAGGCAATACAACCCATTTATCTAGATCCCTCCGTGCTTCTTCTGGCGTCCCTCAAGGCAGCAATCTGGGACCTTTACTATTTGTCCTTTATATAAATGATGTCTCCACGATCCTTCTTATGGATAATCACCTGCTCTATGCGGACGACACCAAAATCTTTCGGCAAATCCAGGGACCAGACGACCATCGCATACTCCAGGCTTCACTAGAAGAATTCGATAACTGGTGCACGCGAAACTCCTTAACCATTTGTGTTGATAAGTGTGTTACCATCACCATCAGCCGTTCGCGCTCTCCAGTGCATTTCGACTACACGCTAAACGGGCAAACTTTGCAGAGAGTCGATTGTGTCAAGGACTTGGGTGTTTTCGTCGACGCGAGACTCACGTTTGAGCAACACCTAGATCACGTTGTGACAAGATGCAGTCAATTGTTAGGTTTAGTCGTTAACATGACTCGCGAGCTGTCTGACCCAATCTGCACCAAAACTCTTTATTGTGCTCTTATTCGATCAGTGCTGGATTATGGCAGCGTTGTGTGGTGGTCCTCCTCTGCTCGGGGGGTTGCGCGCTTGGAGTTCATCCAGCGTAGGGCTACCCGTTTCGCGCTCCGTTCGCGGGGCAGCAACAACGACTACGCAACAAGGTGTTTGTTGCTCGGGTTACCCCAACTCGACGACCGAATACGAAATGCTAGGCTGGCTTTTATCGTTGGGCTTCTCAATGGTAGCATCGATTGTCCGGTTTTACTCTCGTCGATACAGCTGTACGTGCCTGCAAGAACTCTCCGCCCTCGGGCGATGCTGGCCATCCCAGAGACAAGGACCGCCTTCGCCTCCCGAGACCCGTTTTTGCGTATATGTCTTGCTCTGAATGCGGAATCTGATGCGTATTAGCCCGGCATGACGATGGCAAATGTGTTGAGTCGCATTAATTTACTTCGCGCCTCTCGCCAGAATCTTTAGCGTCCTTGTAATTGTTATTGTTGTTATTATTGTGTTATTGTAAAGCGTGTGACTATTTATGTTATATTCCTATTGTACCCTTACATATATCGAGAGGGCTTATGAGGTCCGTCGATCATTTAATAAATATACATATATACAACGCAAGTCTTGTAATGCTTTAAAATGCGACCAATTCAAAGGACTTACAACTATGCTAAGTTATCGTTCGCGTTGCCTTCTGCTTGGCCTACAGACGCTCAACACCGTTTTAAGGTCAACCAATGTGTATTTATTGCTAAAATATTTTAACAAAGGAAATACTTTGTTTTTTAGAAGAGGCAACTTCTACGTGCCTTTGGGACCTCTTCGATCTCGTAACTTGCTTGTTGATGAGAACAGGCGTACCTTATATGGATACAACGAACCGTCACTAGCTATGACAAGGCAATTCAATACATGGTCCCATCACTTTGATTTTAATGTAACGACCAACGCATTTAAAGAGAATAATTTATCAATTTCCAATTTTGGCGACACCGGATTTAGGCAGATGTTAGGGGAATAAGTTAGGGATTATGTGTGGAATAGCTTAATAAAAAAATACATTATTAATAAATAAAAAAATTAATTAATTAACTAATTAATTAATTAAAAAAAGTTTAGGGGCCAAGAAGTCCGTTTGACACCAAATAACCAAGGTCATTAGCGAAACCAACAACGTTGATAGCACTGTTACCCCAAACAACAACAAGACGAATTTTGGTCATAAATGACAATTAATTTTACATCTGTCTGTACATCGTTACATCGCTGTCGGTTAAGGCCTGCCTGTACCACTTGTGAGGTTGGCTTCCAGTGACTTTTGGATTGCCCCCCATAGCAGTACAGTCAGTCCCAAGGACTGTGTAGGAATTATTATATTATTAGTATTAGCCAAATTCTGTTTGGCCATCTTGGATGCCTTTTGACAGCAGAAAGCCCTGGAAAACTCATCAAACTCTAAAACCGTTATTTGGGCCCTTCACTATTCTAGTCAGTGTTTTGTATGGAGTTTGACAGTTGGAGGCTGAAATCATGTAAACACTCCATACAGATTATTCTAGCCTCGTTGTTAGAATTGGATTTGGGTACCTACTCAAAAAATGGCAAAACAAGGTGGTTTACATACATCTCAAGGTGGATTCAAGAGATCTGGTAATGGAATCTAGAATCGAAGTGTATGTAGTCCAGGTGGTCCCATAGCATGTTTTTTGTATAACCAAATTTAAATATCACTTTTGGACAGAAGGGCTAAAAACGTTTGTTCAAACAAGCTTTTTGAAGGCTTGACGAATAGACAAAACACTCTAAAAATCTTCATTCAGAAACAGAAGCGATAAAAATCAGCCTTTTAAATTCATGCACCTAGGGATAAGCTCACCTGTATATATACCCACTTAGATACTTTCTTACTTATCCGGCACTACAACCGCTTTACAGTCTTGGCCTGCTTCACGATTGTCCGAAACCACTCACGGTCTCACGCCTTCGTCTGCCAGTCCGTTATCCCGGCCTTAATGGCAGACGCCTCCGAGCCATCCTGCCAACTCAATTTGGGCCTACCACGCCTCCCCTGTTCTTGTGGACGGCCTAAAAAGACTTTACGGGCTGGGTCGTCCGTTTCCATGCGTACAACATGGCCAGCCAACCGGAGCCTGGCGAGCTTGATACGCTGGCAACAGTAAGGTCGCCGTACATCTCGTATAGCTCATCATTATAGCGGCTCCTCTATTGTCCTTCCACACATACGGGGCCAAGTATCCTTCTGAGCATCTTCCTCTCGAACGCGGCTAAGAGGGTTTCGTCAGATTTGGACAGTGTCCATGTCTCAGAGGCGTATGTGAGTACCGGAACTATATAGGTACTATATAGTCCCAGCTTCGTCCGTCGCGACAGGTTCTTTGAGGTGAACTGATTTTTCAGGCTGTAGAATGACCGGTTGGCAGCCAGCATCTTTGCGCGCAACACAGCTTCCATGCTATTGTCGTTACTGACCTTTGACCCCAAATAGGTTAATTGAGGGACGACTTCAAAAGTGCGTTCACCTAGCTGTACGTCACGCCTACGTAGATTCTGATTATTTATTGGTAGACCCGCTGATGTTGCCACCATCAGTTTGGTCTTTGCCTGGTTTATCTGCAAACCGAGGTTCTCTGCCACCTGCTCGATCCCTTGGTAGGCTTCTGCTTCATAGGAGAGCCGCAGACCAATGATGTCTATATCATCAGCGTATACCAGGATCTGGGTTGACTTATAGAAGATGATTCCCGTAGTCTCTACCCTCGAGCCGCGGATGGCCCTCTCTAGCGCCAGGATGAATAGGAAACATGCAAGCCCGTCTCCCTGGCGCAGACCTTTGATGATAGCAAAAGGTCCTGAGAGTTTTCCATCCACCCTCACCTGGCAAGTGACGTTGGTCATAGTTATTCTAACTAGCCTTATCAGTTTGGCCGGGATTCCAAAAGAGCTCATAGCGTCATACTGTTTTACCTTGGCTATGCTATCATATGCGGCTTTGAAGTCAATGAAGAGATGGTATGTGTCGTTTCTGTATTCAGCCATCTTCTCCAAGATCTACTGCATAGTGAATATCTGATCAGTGGTTGATTTTCAGTTTCGGAATCCTCTTTGATAGTTTCCCACTATCTGTCCGACGTGCGGGACAAGACGATCCTGAAGGATCAGGGAGAATATTTTATTCCAAATGAAACATTCAATAACCAATTTACAAATTTCTAGTGAGCACCAGACCGATTTATCATGAAAATCATAATTAAAATTTGAATCGAAAAGGGCTCTTAGATATTAAACTGCCTGTAACGAACTTTTGGCTACTTATCAAATTATCATATATTACTTTACATCGTTCCTACATAGTCTTTGGACAGTTGTACGTATGGCGGCATAGTCTATTTGAGGCTTGAACCCATGACGGGCATTTTTTGAAGTCGTACGAGTCGACGAGTGTACCAAAAGACCAACTGATGTTTTTATCGATCTGTCTATATATAATATATTATTTGTCAGATATATTGTTTGTTTTTTGTTTGTTTGTTAGTTAGTTAGTTAGTTAGTTTGTTTGTTTGTTTTTTTGTTTGTATGGTAAAATGTATGGTGTATGGTAGCAATCCAATTTCGGGAAAAGTTGACAGACTAGGACCTTGAGGTAAGTAAATGTTTTTACACACATTTTATTTAAATATTTGTAAACCATTTTTTTGCGATTAAATAAAACATAAAATGACAATTGAAGGGAACAAATGATTTTATAAACTTCCTATTTTATTTTGCGCAAGCCAGACGAACATGCAGATTGCTATGAAAAACTAAACTATAGGCTGAATAAATCAAAACCATAGACTGAGATTGTACGCGACGAAAAATATAATTATTGTGAAGCAACTATAATGAGCTTCATCTTCCAACAACTTATTCTCAGTTTGTTCTTAATACCCTATTCTCTATACATGACCATTAATGTTATGCGTTACACTAAAACGCAGGCATACTCAAAGCCTATTTGTGATAGAATGAATAATAACTCACTGTATCCTGTTGCTGTTGTGCTTGCTGTTGTTGCTGAATATGGGATGATTGTGGAGATTGGTTTGATTTTATGTAACTAGAGGAATTAGCTCCAGAATGTTGAGAAGCATTGTTTGGCGCTCCTCGATATTGTTGTTGTCCCAATGTTGGATTAGTAGCAGCTAAAAGCGGCGAATTTAAAAATTGGGAAGAGAAGTTGGGCATCTGTTGCTGAGGTGGCGGAGGTTGGGAAGTGTTTGAAGGATTTTGCCCACCATGACCACCAAACATGTTAGACGCAGCTACTGCTGCTGGTGGTATACCGTACGCACTCTGCGTTGCAGCACCTGTAGCACTTGCTGCGCCGAAAAAAGCGTTTTGTCCCCCACCCGAATTTGAATAGTAGTTAGCTGCCGTGTTTTGCAATGGAGCAGGCGGAAACATGTTAAGATACTGCTGTCCAAACGGTGGTTGATTAACCGATCCACCGCCATTAGGTTTAGGTTGTCCAATAGCACCTATCTGTTGCGTGGAAGTTTTTACTGATGAGGACATTAACGAAGTATTATTTGATGATATCAGCATGGTATTTGGGTTTCCCATTTGAGTTGTTTGGTTGTACGGAGATTGGACTGAACCCATGCGAAACTGAGATGAAAGGCTTTGGAACATCTCAGGTGTAGGTCCCGTTTGCATATTTGTCGCGGTCGGAGTCATATATGTATTATATGGCCCTCCAGTTGTACCTGATGTTCCATAGTGTCCAGGAAACTGTGAAAATTGTGAACGACCACTTGGTTCGATTTGGAATGCGTTGTATAATCCACCTTGAGAATTCATGGCGGCAGCAGCAGCAGCTGAATTATATAACACAGCAGGAGGTGATGGAACAGCAGATACGCCGTACTGTGCCGGGTAGAACGGTTGTGGAGCAGAAGGAATTGATCCGCTTTGCATTTGTGGGGGGGGTGACAAACCCATACTATTAGATTGATGCATACCACCAGCACTGCTTTGTTGCGTGGGTTTAACCTTGCACACATTAACATTATTCGCAGCGACTGCCGCTGCCAATACATCTGCCACTGGGTGTTTGTTCAGACCCATAGTAACGGCCACTGCAGCTTGATGCTGTTGAACATTAACAGAGGAAACATGTTGTGTCTGTTGTGTCTGTTGCTGATGTTGTAATTGTAGTGTTTGCTGATGATGTGTTTGCTGCAATTGTTGCGGAAGTTGTTGCGCAGGATGCTGTTGCAACTGCTGTTGAATTTGTGATTGTTTATGAGGTTGGTGCTGCTGATGCGAATGTGAATGTTGTGACTGAGACTGTGAAAGTTGTTGGGGTATTTGTTGCGATTGCTGTTGCGGTGAGTGCTGCACCTTTAATTGTGATTGAGAAGTTTGTGCTTGTGATTGTGGCAGCGATTGCGAAGGCGGTTGCGTCGGAGGATGCGATTGTGATTGCGACTGCGTTTGTGGTTTATGTTGCTGTTGCGATTGTTGATGCATTTGTTGCAATTGTTGAATGTGTTGACTTTGCTCCTTATGTTGTTGCTGCTGACGTTGAAGTTGTTGCGAATGATGTTGCAATGAGTGTTGTGATGGATGCTGTAATTGTTTCTGTGGCTGTTGCGTATGTTGTTGCGTAGTCGATTGAGCTGATTCTTGCATATTGTGTGCCTGTCGTTGATGATGTAGATCTTGCTGTTGGTGGGGATGTTGCTGTTGCAGTTGATGCGTCTGTTGATGAACCTTTGTCGGCTGTTGTTGAGAGTGATGATGACTCAGACCATATCCCTGATTAGAAGGGTCATTACATTCGTTGTTGAGAGTAATTCCAGTATTAATGTCGCATCCATTGTTCGATCCCGTGGGATTGGGAATATTGCAAACATTATTGGAGCTATTAAAATGTTCCACTAAGGAATCTGATTCTGATCCAAATGCTGCTCCATAAGAAGAATGGGTACCATGCGCTTGGTGAGAGTGATGACCAGCAGTTCCAGCATGGGAATGTTGATACTGTGGTTGATGGGATGTATGTTGTGTCCTTACGAAATTTGATTTTAAATGAACATTATTTCCACTAGGAACATTTCCACTACCACTAACTGAATGTTCATTTGCCATATTGACGTTGCATGTAGCACTACCTCCGCCGCCACTATTTACTGTTCCCGATCCTGTTTGTTCTGGTACAGTGGGCATTTCCCAAACTTTCTTTACACTTGCTATTTTCATGTTCAAATCGGCTGTCGAAGGAGAAATTATATTTTGTACTGACGCAGACACTCTTCCATGGCCGTTACCTCCGTCGACTTCTATTGATTTTGATAAACACAATCCAGCCGATACTGTAGATTGTTGCTTAATACCTTTGTCACCTTCAATTAAATGGCTAATATCAGTCTCAAAGGCAAATGGTTTTACTTCCTTATAATCGGTCTCACTTTTTTGAAACGGAATTCCTTGCAGGGTACTTGTGATAATAGTGGACGACTGTTGTTTTGTAACACCTGCAGAAAGCACTGTTCTTTGAGAATTACCAACGATGCTATGTTGCGAACTTCCTTCACTTGATGTCGTTACTGGTATCGAAGTTGTTGGACGATGTGCTGACGTATTAGATGTCAAAGATTGTGGTGACTTCATTATTGAACCAACTGCATTAGAAGCACCAGTAATAACTTTCTCATTCATTAAACCTGATTTTACTTTTGCATCAACATTTATGACACTATTGCCACTTTGTTGACGTTTCAGATTTGTTATGGAAGCGTCTACACCCGTTCCGCCACAATCACCTACTGTGTTTGTGTTGTTTACACTCAACGCGGATACGGCTGATTTGAAGTTCGTGTTGTCGAATATCATCGTGGTGTTAACTGGAGCATTATTGCCATCAAGATGATGCTTATCATTGTCAGTGTTGGAGCTAACTGTGGAAGAAGCATTCAGTTTTTCTGTTACACCTTGTTGTGTTAAGTGACGCTGATCTGTTACACACTTTATGTCTCCTTCTACTGATAATGTTGAAGAACGTGTTCCTGATGTTCCTGACGGCATGGAGTCATTGTCGTTGTTACTGTTTGATGTTGTGATTAATTGATTAGAATTTGATGTATTCACTGAAACTAATGAATCGCTGCTCCCTTCAGTGGTAGATGATTTACCCCCTCCTTGGCTTTGTGATACAGATTGCTGCTGGCGCAATGTAATTACATTGATGGAACCGCCTCTAAAATTTCCAACAATAGCCTTTCCTCGCACATTACTGTCCATAGAGTTATTCAATTTACCAACAGATCCTGATATGGTGGATAAATTTGTTGACTGTTGTTGTAAAGTTGTAGTACTACCATTTTTTGTTGTATTTGTCTTGGTATCGTCTACCAATGACGCAGCCGTGGACTTATTAGAATCGCATTCATCACTAGTTTGTTTCATCACTGCCAAACAATGATCTGTGGAATTTGATCTACCATCTGATTTGTGACTATCCTCTCGAGAATGAGATTCGTCATTACGAATATCTATTGCACTATGTTCCCTCTCTAGGATCTTCGAAATGGGATTTTCTTTTTCAAGTGATAAAACATCATCCGACGTATTATAAGCATCACACAAAGACAATGGTCTTTTGTTATGTTGAACTGTGCGATCGTCCCGTATAGGAGATATTACAGAGGTAACAGTGCTGTTCGAATGGTCTACAACAGAATGTTTTGTTTGTCTATCATCGTCATCAACTGTACTGGAACTAAATGGGTTTTTTGAATTAGTGCATCCATATCCGTCAACTTTTTTGCTGATGGCTACACTTTCCTCGATAGATGTAATAGAGCCAGAGAAGACTCCTTGTTGTTTCTGGCGATTATTTGCACTCGAAGGATTAACAACAGAAACAATAGAGCCAATATTCCCCCCTCCTCGGCCTCGTCGTGATGGTTCACCACGTGGTACGAATCCTTCCTTTGCACCCCCAAAAATAGTCGAATCCGCATTAGCTGTACTATGTATTCCAACAGTAACAGACATTGAATGGTTATATATCTTTTGATGTACATGATGTTTTGTTTGTTCGTCAAAACTCTCTTCCGAATATTCAGATTCGCTCCAGCAATCTTGATGGTAACCACGACCAGCTCCACCAGTTCTACTGCCACCACGAGGTCTATTCCAATTCAAAGAACCGCCTCTACTGGACATGCATCCCGTCCCATCTGCTCGATGGAATCCAACACTGTAGCCCCCGCCACCACGAACGCCACTGCGAGAATCATGCCTTCGACTATCGCGAGAATGTTGGGTTGTTGTTGCATCTTTCTTTTTTAAGCTATTTTGATGTGGTTGATGCGATATCGTCGTAGAAGTTATTTGTTTGTTATCATCTGTGTAGCCTAGCGATCTTGAAAGATGTGAAGTCTCATGTGTTGTATCTTTGGGGCATTCTAATTGATTTAATTCAACATTTTCTTTTTCATTCGTTTCTCCTATTCCAAAACAAGCATATCCATCCGACCTAGATAATAGGCTTGCTTTATCCATTGCAGCGCCAGGGGAAGAGTCCTCAGGGTCTAGTGACGTATTCGAACTACCAACGCTATTATCTTCTATTGTAGCACCGTCAAATGACAGATGCTCACATCTGTGAATCTCTTCATCATTTTGATTTGATTCACAATCAACGGTTTTCTTAATACGTTGCTTAAATGACATTTTTTCATCTTTTATTGAATCGGATGATGATTGGGGCGTTGTTTCTTTCACCCGGTGTAATATCTGTTTAGGCAAGTCACAATCAGAACGTGGGGGCGTTTCGCGGTGAACATCACTGCCACTAAAAGAAGCAGAGGATGACGCAGACGATTCTTTTTGATCTTCCATATCCCATGATTTCTCACGCACATAATTTCCAGATACTTTAGTATTGCTTCCGACATTTCGAATAACCGGTTTATGGTGTGGTTGGCTTGTATGATGATTATCATCACTTGAAACACTTGTTTTACGATTAGACGATTCTGATAAGTTACGGTCTAATTGCGGCGTTACACAACCAATGTTTTGCTTGCTGTTGACATAACTATTCAATTCTTGGGTACCACCAGTAGCATTATTAAAACGATTGCCGTCTTCAAATGATTCTTTTTTTGTTTTCATTACCTCGCGTTGATTATGTTCAACTGCATCATAATGATGCCTCTGGCGTTCATCACGATCCCGTACAGAAACTGCTGTTCGACGTGATGAACTTGTCATTGCGTTACAATTTTTTCCGTATGTCTGTTGATTATGAATAAACCGTGGATCATACTGTTGAGCAAAGGGAATTCCACTTTTTATCTCACCAACAGAATTGCTACCACAAGGACCAGTGTTTCCGATTCGAGGTGAAACAAGACCAACACTATTATTATTACTCGTCAACAAATTTGCACCAGAAGTGTTTCGCTCCAGTTTGCGCCTTTGAAACCTTGGGGGCAAATTTGATTGAAATGTCTTTGAGAATCCTGGCATGTCCCAATTACTGCTAGTACTGCCACTGATGTTTCCCGTTTCGCGATCATGTCGTGAACCGGTGCCAAATTCATAACGTGCATCTTTCAAATTAGTTCGTTCGCCACTTTTACCACGAATTTTAACGGATATTACACGTTCGTTGTTATGTTCCGATACAGGTTCAAAAACTTTTTCCTCTTCCAGTTTGTTTCCTAACGTTGTAGAGATATTGATAGTCGAGGCAATATTACCACTTTTGCTAATATCATTATTGCCTGCTTTTGCATCTATTGATTCCTCTGTTTTTTTTCTGCTAAGCTTTTCTTCCAGTTCCTGTAACTTTCTAGCGGCAGCCAGTTTACGTTCAATATCACGTTTAAGGTCCTCTTCCTGGCGTTGTTTTAAGCGCTCTTTTGCTTCTGCTGCATCCAATCCCCCTGCCGTCATGTTTACATTGATTGCACTGCCTTCTCCAACTAAACTACGCACACCGCTGCTACAATTTATTTGCATAGAGTCTTGATTTGGATCTCTTTCTCTATGCGCTACACTTACATCCAGAGTACGATCAGATTTATCAAATATTTCATGTTCTTGCTGCTCCTTTTCTGCTTTAACTGATATTATATTTATATCTGTAGCCATATCCTTTACTTTCATAGCAGTTGGTATTTGATTTAACTCTGATTCATCATCAGAAAATTCTAATTTTTGATTATAATCAAATTCAGAATCTTTAGCCCATCCTTCGTCCTTTGCAATTGCTTCTAATCTTTGCAATTCTTCATCTCGTATGATAGGTC
>NC_064601.1:60609916-60659916 GCF_943734735.2 Anopheles gambiae | reverse complement strand
TGGACCTCAACATCCAAACTGTTTCTCAGATTGTAAAGAAATATGTGAAAGACGGCGAGATTAACATTAATTTAAACAACAAGGGAAGTGCCCACAATAACATACTTACGGGATAGCAGCTACAAACCTTAAAAAGTTGGATGGATGAAGATTGTTCTATGAGCCTAAAGAAAATAACCCAAGAATCTGCAGAAGAGTTTGGCGTTCATGTGCGTATTTCTACAATTAGAAATTATCTTTCCCATTTCAACTACACATTAAAAAGGGTGCAGCTGCTACCTGAGCGTCCAAAAGCTCCGGACAACGTAAGAAGTAAGAAAAGAGTATGCGCTACGTTTTATGGACTGGCAAGCGGAACTCAATGACGCCAATTTCATGTTCGTTGATGAAGTGGGCTTCAACGTTTCTTTGCGATGCAAAAGTGGTTGGTCAGATGCCGGAAAACCTGCCTCTTATATAGTGTCTTCTTTTAGGAGCTCGAATATAACAATTTGCTGTTGTATGACCAGAAATGGCATCTTAGCCTACGAATCAAAGGACGGAGCATTCAATCAAACTCTATTTCAGTTTTTACGAAAAAATAAGGAAGGTTTAACATTAACATTACAGATCCTATATTTTTTATGGACAATGTTGCCTTCCACAAAACCAACACTGTCAAACAATTTGCAGAGGAAAATAACATTCGATTAGAATACCTTCCACCATATTCCCCTTTTTTCAATCCAATTGAGAATTTATTTTCGAAATGGAAGGATATTGTTCAACGCGCTCGCCAGATAAATGAACAGAATTAGTGAAGGCTATAAAAGAAGGTGCCGAACTGGTTACACGACAGGATTGCGACGGATTTTATAGAAACATGTTAAAATATGCAAGAAGATGTTGCGATGAAGAAGAGATTGTAGATGGTTAATTTGCTAAAAAAGGAGGATTAATTAACCTCGATAGTTTAAGAATCTATTGTAGACAAACAGAATCCGAACTGTCATGTGTAGGCATTAAAAATGGCGTCAAATGACACATATGTACATACCTTTGCATTTATACAAATGTCAAAAAGATGTGAACTGTCAAAAATAATAAAGAAGTTAATTCACGCTGAACTGTTAACAGAAAAACACGTGAATCTGTGTCTGCCGTCCTTACGTCCTTATGTCCCTAAGTTCAGCTCGCCTCCAACACATGAATTTTTATAGTCAAGTAGTTTATTTCAAGCGAAACTCACGTTTTAGTGAGTTGAAGAAATGCTTAAGGTGGCACACTTTCCCTAAATTCCGCTATATTTACCAACGCATACACAACACACAATCAGCTGATGACAGAAGGCACGGGCTGGAGCGCAAGCAAGGAGGTTTATGAGACCAGGTGATGGAATACAGAGCAATTTGACAAACAACTAGGCAATTGTGCGAGACCTATGCCGCACACTCATACGCAGTTCATTATAGTGTGCGGTTGATCGCCGCACACGAAAAAGTGAACGGGTAGGTCTTCCGCACGTATACAGATTTAACAAAAATGTGCTCCGAACAAGATGCAAGATAACTGTCGGTGTCATAGACTGAACGAAAAAAAACATTCGTTTTGGGTCGGCAAAATTTGTCACACACAATGACACAAGAAGATCGATCGCACTTTGAGCGAGAAAGAATGCACATATTGCTGGCGTGGTCGGTTTGATCAATCGCACACAGCCGCACAAAAAGAACTCTTGTCGCACACTGCCGCACGCACGTTTGGTTAGTTCAGTCGCACAAAAAGAACTTGTTAAGAGCACAGCAACATAAAAGAGAAAGCTTGTAGATTTTACTAGTTTAGATCAGCTTTGATTACAAATCAACGTAAGTATATACAGTCTGTTCTCGAGCTACGTTTTCTAATTTCTTGTGAGCTATCAGTACAATTGGCTCAAAGGATTCTCAAATGCAAGATAGATGACTGTTTAGCCAAAATTTGAGAACCTCTTAAAACCCAGAAATTTTAAAAATTTATGAGTGAATTGTAATACACAAATGGCTTAATGTAAAAAGCTAGTTGCCTAGTTAGGCATAAACCGCGTATCTCGGACTGACTGTATTTATAATTAAAAATGCAGCCTTAAATGCAGCAACTTTCTGTAGCTTGCATTAAGATTTCGATAAAATTGAACATGATATTTAAAAAAAGGTAGTTAGCACCAATTGAGCGACTGACTTACCGCACGCGTTCAGTTCATCATACTGAACGAACTACATCGCACGCGTTCACTGAAAAGAATCAAATTGCTCAAGCCTACAAACAACCTCTTGACGTGCGGGTTCTCAATCCAGCAAGAGTCCCCATGTCAAATCCCATACATCTTTCAAATCCGTATAATTTTTTTTTGTTGTATTTTTAATATATTCAACGAAACAAACGGTTGATTCGGATGAGAAAAATCTTTATAATGATTATCTTATTTACGTCAAGTGGTAAATGAAGGTAGTTTCAATAATCGCGTACTAAAACTTGGAAGAAGTGACACACGAGATCTGCAATGGCTTCAGGTGGGTTTTTCCACCACCTGGTCTCATATAACATCCTTGAGCGCAAGTAAGAAAAGACAACGAAGAGAAGCAGCGAGAGGAAGAGAGTAAAATAGGTTCCAATATTTTTGAATTTTTTGGCCGTTTTTTGCTCCGCCGTCTGAAATAGTCTTCCCATTCCCTTAACAGAGGGCGTTAGGTACCTAAAATCTGCTACTAATGCGCTGGCCAGAGCAGTTTTTACAAATTCCAGTTTACAAATTCTGGCGTAGTTTTTGGCGTCGGTTTTGACAACTACGCAGAAAACTGCTCGATTTTGCACAACGGGTTAATTTACAGTTCAAAATAATTCAAAAAAGAAATCTGTACTCAGACACCAATATTTACGATTTATAATACTTAATCGTCAACTATTAGTATTTTGGGTAAAACTAGGTTTAAAAAAAAAAAACTAGGTTTACTGTTGGGCCACCTAGTTATCCATTAAAAACAACTACTTCTCATTTTTTGTCTCACACTGTAATCTAGTTTATGGAGAGAGACTGGAATGATTTTACGAGATATTTGTTTTGTTCTCTCTCTTTACCGCTATAATTTATTCTTTGTTCTCTCTGTTGGTGTTCTTGCATTTCATTCCGTTGTTGCTTCCTCCTGTTCGATTCCTGTATTAATCCCTATCAGAATCGACTCTCCTTAGGAATTAAATCTTGTGACTCCTTTGCAACTCAATACGGAATTCAATCTTGGTACACCTTTGAAACTCTTTACGGAATTGATCTTTCTTCTTTACTGCAATTCAGAGCGATATTAAATCTTTGCGGAATTGTATCTTTGCGGGAATGAATGACATTCCTAATTCCTTGCGGATTTAACGCTTTATGAGCCATAGCTATCATATATGGCCAGTTATGTTTCCTTGGGTGTCATTGCAATTATATATGATAGGAAGATTTAACAAACTTTAAATCTTAACTGCTTAAAAAAAGCAGTTCACCTCAAAGAACCTGTCGCGACGGACGAAGCTGGGACTATATAGTACCTATATAGTCCCGGTACTCACATACGCCTCTGAGACATGGACACTGTCCAAATCTGACGAACCCCTCTTAGCCGCGTTCGAGAGGAAGATGCTCAGAAGGATACTTGGCCCCGTATGTGTGGAAGGACATTAGAGGAGCCGCTATAATGACGAGCTATACGAGATGTACGGCGACCTCACTGTCGTGCAGCGTATCAAGCTCGCCAGGCTCCGGTTGGCTGGCCATGTTGTACGCATGGAAACGGACGACCCAGCCCGTAAAGTCTTTTTAGGCCGTCCACAAGGACAGAGGAGGCGTGGTAGGCCCTAATTGAGGTGGCAAGATGGCGTGGAGGCGTCCACCATTAAGGCCGGGATAACGGACTGGCTGACGAAGGCGCGGTTTCGGACACTCCTGAGGCAGGCCAAGACCGCAAAGCGGTTGTAGCGCCGGATAATGCAATACATAATACAAATCTTAACATCTTGTAACAGATTGGGCGTATTACAGGGTTTTTCAATTGAGTTTAGACTAGCAGCATATTTTGTTTAATTAGTCGCAATAGATTCTTGACCAGCATTCTCTACTTTTGAATACGTGCAATGGATTACTGACTAGGAGCATTTGATTTCAGCAGCCCTTTGTCTGACATCTTAGGAGCGTTGTTTATAACACCCGGTGTGACAGATCGACTGGAATATTTGGTAAAAGTAAGGCTCAGCCCTCTACGTTACGCTAGCGTTACGCGTAACGCCTGTTTATCACAAACCCAAGCAACATTTTTGAACGCCTGTTTTAACCGCCGTGGATGAGCAAATTGATAGATATTAATGTCTAATAATCTAAACCTTATGAATTTTCAGCAATCTTTCATAAGGTTTAGATTCATTGATAATTCATTAGAATAAAAAAGTTATTATATGACTTATACCTTACTACGTTTGATATCCATTAGTGTTATAGCAACTTTAAAAATATTGCCTAGCCACCTATGGGTAAAATTATGATATTAAAATCATAATCAATGTGTAAATGTAATTATTAACCTAAAAAATGTAAATGCATTTATTGACCTTCTCATTGTCCTAATAAGAGTGTTTTTCAACTAAATGCAATTATGATTTAAAATGGCCACAAACATAGATTTCATAAAAAAATATTTTTCAAATATTTAGCTTAAATAAATATATTTTACATATTTTTTATGTTCTACTTATTGGGAATGTTACTCCAATTTAAAGCTTCAAGGGTTTTTTTTAGATTTTTTCTTGAATATTTCTCATAAACTATATATATTACTTCTGTTTTAGAATGTAATGTCCTAGATGTTGGTTAATCTTAAAGAATTTTTTTTTTATTTGTATCGCAGTTGAAAATATTCTTTAATAAAATAATGTACTCTGGTCGGTCGCATGGATGACAAAAATGCTGCTTGGGAATATTTCAAGGCATGTAACGCTTCTCCTGGGTAACGTAGAGGGCTGAGCCTTACTTTTACCCTCCAGGTTAGAATTTGCCAAAATACTAACCTGTTCCGTGGTCCTTCACAAAAATGTAAAGGCCACGTCGTCAGCAAAACCAATGATGTCCGCTCGTAGTCCTTCGAGCGGCAAGCGGAGTAGGTCGTCGGACATGACGTTCCACAGTGTTGGTCCTAGAACCAAGCCCTGAGGAACGCCAGCAGATACAGTCCTCGACACTATTCCTTCATCCGTATCGTAGTGGAGCGTTCGGCCAACAAAATAGTTACGCAGCAATGCCTGCAAATAAGGCGGAGTGTTTTTACGCTGCAGAGCTTGGCCGATGGTTGTCCAGTTTGCCGAATTTAAGGCATTCCGGACGTCCACAGTTACCACCACATAGAAGCGATCCCCCTTTCGCTTCTTGTCCAGAGCCCGAGTGATGGCATTCACGGTCGAACGCCCTTTACGGAAACCGTATTGGGCGTCCGATTGTCCCCCGTTGGACTGCAGGTGGATGTCAACCTCCGCTGAAGCAACCGCTCCAAAATTTTGCTCAACACACTCAGCATCGATGTATGTACCACCTTACACAGTTCATAAGCACTAATTTAAGTACATTCATGTAAGATCTTTAAAATCCCGATGGATTAATGAATAAATATAAATATAGATATAAACTTATTTTCGATTTAAAATACTTTTTAAACTAATATTGGCCTTAACGATTTATTATTCATGTTTAACCCGTTCAGTGTTTTGTATGAGTGCGACTCGGGCAGTGCTATTGTTCTCCGTATCGCTTCAATCGTCGCGTGGGAGAGTGGTAGGGAAATAATACAATGATAATTACTTCTTCTATTTGGCGTAACCTCCTACGCGGACATGCCGTCCTATACAGTCCTAATGAAAATGACACATTTTGTAAATCATCTTTTATGTTAAGCAATGGTTTGCAGCACGCTCTTAAATCGGTTATCTTTCGGTTCTGCTCCGGGGTTAGGGCCGTGTATGTGCTCCATCTCCAGATTTTATCGCACTTGCTGTTCGCAAACAGTTTTTCGATCGGTCCCCGAAATACACGGTTAACCGTAGAGTTGGCAACCAGATTTACACACGTAAGTTGGCAACCGGCATACCCGGGTATTCCACATGCTTTGATGCAAAAAAATAACGATTTTCATAGGTAAACAATGCTTTCTATATTTTAATGCTGTAAGCAAGTAATGCCGACCATATATTCTTTTCTATTTCATTGATTCATTAAGTTTTTTCATTTTATTATAAAAATAACGGTCAAATTCAAATTTGGAATCGCTTGAATTTGACTCGAAAATAAGCACAATACGAAAAGAGGAAGAAGAGAAACGTCATTCTCCATACAAAATGTATGGAATACACGGGTATGCTGGTTGCCAACTTACGTAGGAAAGTTAAAAAAAATCAAAATAAAATACTTACAGACTGTTTAAAATTGCAGCACCAAAAAATCAGAAATTAAAATTTGGGAGGCTACGGAAAATTTCAGGTCAATAAAAGAAATGAATCAAAAGTTATTGCAGTTCGAAGTTGAAAAAAATACCCGGGTATCCGGTTGCCAACTTAAAGGTTATTGGGAACCGAAAACGGCCGCAAAAAACAACATATCCCAAATTTCCGCAGAAGTCAAATCTCGTGATTTCTACCCAAAATATCAATTTTTGTATAATGTTGCAAGTAGGGGATGATTTCAGCCTATTAATTTATTATTTAATATGATTATGACTAAATATAATTGTTTTATATCCTTTCAAATGATTTTTAACATTCGATCAAAAGGGAAATTACTTAGCATTTTACAATTGATGTGTCAGAAATCAGTACAATTTGCTTAAAGAACTGAGGTGCCGAGAATCTCGAGGACTACCTGTATTTAAATGATTTTAATAGTTCAGCGCGTTCGGCAAAGTCCGGCACGCGGGCCAAATGCGGCTCGCCGCAACATTAAATCCAGCCCGCGAAAGGATTTGACTGATTTAGAAAGATGGGAAGAAACGATTCGTACACAAATTATTGAAGATCTTTTAGTATATCATATTAAACCATCGTACTTTTTCAACTTTTAATTAAAGTACTATGGAATGACGGACCGTTCAGTATGTTCGAACTCGAAGTCAATATCAATAACTTTTGCATGAAAAAATATGCCGTTTTCGGCTGGCTGTAGAAAAAAACTAGGAAAGATAATTTCTTTACATTTACATCTGTTGAAAGGGAATTATTTCAAATTACTTGCACAAATAAGTTCAAGACTTTGCGAATTGCCTTTCGTCAGTTATTGGGAATTGTCACCATGGTGGGCGAAGACATGTATGATTTATGTTCTACCTTCGATTTTCATCAATTCCTATTAAGTTTTCGCTACAAAATTGTTAGAGTACAGTTTTTGCATCACGTTGGTGTAGAAAAAATCGATAGGACCCAGGTGACGGATGTTGGACTAGTTTGCGGACTAGGGTGTTATATCGAAATTCTGTCGAAATTCACCTGAAATGATTGCGTTGCGCTCAAAGTGCAATAAACGTTTTGTTAGTGCGGATTAAGATAAACCCATGCAAAATCGACAATTGTTGTCCACTTTTTAATGTAACCGTCATGTAATATTAATATTATTTTAACACCACAATAATACTATCGAAATGAAGGTCGCATACGAGATTTTATGATTTATATTTTTCTATACAGCGCCTACCACAACTATATGGACAGTTGTTTTTTACGATTTGCGGAAAATCCATAAGAGATAGATAAAAACAGTGAATGTATGAGTTGTGCAGAATACTATTTCACATCTTTGTATAATTTTTCAAAATTTTTTAACACATTTTTACACGACTTACGACGAAAAAACAAATTTATGGTCGTACCATAACTATAAAGACACTTCGAAAAACAGGTTTTATGTGCTAACTAACGCATTTAAAAATCATTCAAAAATATAAATAACATATTCTACAAAGGTTTTAAAGAAATACATTTTTAAACGATTTTTTAAAAATGTTTTTATAACTTATTTTAAGGTTTAAAAATTTTATAAGAGTAATTTCAAAAAAAAATTTTTTTTGAATATCAAAAAAATTCACAAAAAAAAATTTTCGTTCACAAAAAAAAAAACTAAACTTTACAAGCAGACGGCTACCGGCGACTTTATAGCGGTCTATGAAAACATCGATGGTGAAGTGGGTGGTGGGAGGAAAAAAATATCGGACTAGGATTACATTCCTTACAGGGTTTCACACTTTATCTCAAGACCGCGGGACCTCTTCCCGAATCTGTCTTAGCCAAAGCCAAGATTGCGGTATGATGCTTGAAATCGTTGATGATACCTGAAAACGTTGATGATACCTGAATTCATCGGATGCAATGCTGAATCTGCGGCACATTTCTCGAAACACACTGGTCCGCGCCGAGGACATGCGGTCGAATATTTTTTTACACGGATAACCTTTGTGTACATCAGTCTATTAGAAACACTCAATTATCCTTTTCGTTTTTTTAACCAAAAAAAGACAATTTAATAAAATGAGTGAATGCATATTTGTTTAATTAAAATATTTACAAATGTTAAGAAAGTAGTTTGAACTGTTTAAATAATCTTTTCTGGTAAAAACACGAAAAAATAATTCACTGTTTTCAGTACACTGATGTACACAAAGGTTATCCGTGTAAAAAAATATTCGACCGCATGTCCTCGGCGCGGACCAGTGTGTTTCGAGAAATGTGCCGCAGATTCAGCATTGCATCCGATGAATTCAGGTATCATCAACGTTTTCAAGCATCATACCGCAGTCTTGGCTTTGGCTAAGACAGATTCGGGAAGGGGTCCCGTGGTCTTGAGATAAAGTGTGAAACCCTGTAACTATGTATGTAACAACAGCAAATATTTAGATTCTGCTAAAAAATCGTTGTTGAGCTTTTTGTGTCGCTTTTGTTTGATCGGATCAGGTTTGAACCGTTGTTCACAAAATTGAAAAGGTTCTCATTGCGATTTCAAAATAATTTTTGAAAAACTTTTTACATACTTTGGTTTGCATTTTCAAAACAATCACTACATTCGAAAAAAATATCTTTTGATAATTACTCTTATAAAACTTTTAAAACCTTAAAATAAGTTATAAGAACAATTTTAAAAAATCGTTCAAAAATGTATTTCTTTAAAACCTTTGTAGAATATGTTATTTATATTTTTGAATGATTTTTAAATGCGTTAGTTAGCACATAAAACCTGTTTTTCGAAGTGTCTTTATAGTTATGGTACGACCATAAATTTGTTTTTTCGTCGTAAGTCGTGTAAAAATCTGTTAAAAAAATTTGAAAAAATATACAAAGATGTGAAATAGTATTCTGCACAACTCATACATTCACTGTTTTTATCTATCTCTTATGAATTTTTCGTAAATCGCGAAAAACAACTGTCCATATAGTTGTGGTAGGCGCTGTATTAAAAAAATAAATAGGTATTATCAATTTTGAACCACACTTGGATGACACAATTATAGGAAAACAGCAATAATACCAATCGCATTGCTTGATATCATTGACCAATTATTTTGTTTCTAAAATTATATAATGTAACAATTAAATCACAAGAATAGAAAAACCGCTTTCTCCTGACCCGCGGCTTTAGATCATATACTAAATTTGGCCCTTTGTCTCAAAAGTTTGCCGACCGCTGGTTTAACGGTTATGAAAAATTACACCTGTTTCCAGCTACGTTCGAATCACGTGTCGTTTGCATCGAATCGCAAACCGCCTGCTTGGAATCGCATGCCACTATGATCAAATGCGTGTATCTACGGTTGAATCGCGTGCCAATACGGTTAAATCCCGTTCCACTATGGTAGAATAGCGTTCCAGTATGGACGAATCGTGTGCCACTACAATTGGATTTCTGAAAGGTGGCTTTCAGAAATCTAATGGTAGCGGCACACGATTCGATCATAATGGCACACGATTCGACCGTAGTGGTATGCGATAGTGATGGGCGTTTCGGAGCGCACCAACGGCTCCGGAGCCGGCTTCTACCTTTTCCCGGAGCCGGCTCCGCACCAACGGCTCCGGAACCGGCTCCGCTCCGACGGCTCTGGAGCCGTGGAAGCGGAGCCGGTTCCGGAGTCAAGGGAGCGGAGCGTTTTGGGAATTGTCGTTTTTTCGAAATTGTCTGGAGCCGGTCGGAGCCGGCTCAGGCTTCGGAGCCGTTTTGCCCACCACTAGTATGCGATTCATCCGTACTGGCATGCTGCGATTCAACCGTAGATGCACGCATTCGATCGTAGTGGTATGCGATTCGAAGCAGGCGGTTTGCGATTTTATGCAAACGGCACGAGATTCAAACATAGCTGGAAACAGGTGAGAGTGAGGTTGTTCCTATAAAACGCCACACAATTAGTTTGACGGATAAAACCAGATGCGGCGTCCGACGAAACCGGAACGCAATTGAATTGTTTTTTTGGTTTCGTACGACTTCGACTGTTTTCGATTTTTTGCGGTGTTCGACGTGCTGTGTGCACTCTCGCATTGAGAAATGGATAAGAAACTGATACACTTGCAACACTTCCCTAAACAGAACATACATAACGGGAAAATTCCGTTACAATTATACCTTGTGAGACAGTACAGAACTGGAACAAGGGATCACTAAAAGAACCAAATATCACTTGCTTTAACAGAGCGCTACTATCATTTTAATTGAGGACAAAGAGAATAGCACATCAATATCGATTTGCTGCTTCCCTTCCTATAGTGCTGGGATTTGTTCTTAGCGAATGCAGTCAATGTTTCACAAGTTGTCACAAGTATATAAGCTGCCATACCGAAAGATCAGAAAAAGGTTCAATGTTTTGAACTTACTAATCGGTTTCAGAACGGTCACAAAGATCGAAAAGGATGGATCAGACGAATAGATTGGAAGTCAGAACTATCGAAATGGTCAGAACACACAAAAAAGAAACTGTTAGTACTTCGATTCAGTTGAATTTCTCAACATCGTGAACTGCCGTTGTAGTAAAATGCTATCTGTATTCCCGTGTGTCCCGTAAAAGTGATGACAGTTTTTTTAAAGAGTTAAAAGCAAACCAACTGTTTAAACAAGCTAAAATTTTACTTTGATAGGAAAATGTAATGTTATCAAAGTCAAAGTTATCAAATGTTATTAACACCGTATCATTTTCAAAACATTAAATCGCTTTCGTTTTCATCGACCAACCAAATATATAAAGCATATTTCCATCCGAAAACATTTATTTGCATATTGCATCGTTTTGTGACACCTAGTAAGAGCAAATGTTTACTCACCTTCACAGTTGTCGCCGCAAAGTAATGTCTATTACAAATGGTATGTTGATTATAGAATCCTTTCCTGGAATACTTCACTCCTTAAGAGGGATTTCATCAGGCAGATTTAATTCGCTACTGGTCTTGAGTTGCTTTTCAAGAAGTACTGAAGTGGCACAATGCCACGAAAGTATGCATCCAACAGTGACCTGATTGAATTTAACTGTTAATTTAGAGAAAGAAAAAAAAAACTTTAGACAACAATTCCATTGATATGATAGGTTCTCAATAAAGTACAACATATTCGTGAAATAGTTTTGACCGCTGAGAGATTTTGTTGATCAATTGTGATTTATTTCATTATCATTTCAATCGATCCTCTACCTGTTTCCTGCGGGCTATTCGATATCCATAAAACCCAATAAATTCATCAAATGTCCCACCAATACATATGTAATCCGTATTTTATATGTTCCATGTAATTACATTTTGACAGTGTTGGTAAACTCGATTGTCCATAAAATACATATTCTGCGTATTTTCTTTTGCATTCAACGTCGCACATTAGTGCGAAATTGTTTATATGAAATAACTGTTTAATTAAACGATTCAGATGAATTTAATTCGTTATTATTATAATACGTTACATTTTACCCATTTTTCTACTTGTCAACTTCAACTCACACATTTAAAAACGCCGACGAACCCTGAACATAAAATAATTTATCTCTCAGTGTGTGAATTAACACGAGCACAAAAGTTCGCCTCAAAGCTTTCATGGTCGTTCATTTTACTTGCTATCAACTTTTGGGACTTTCTGCCAGTTAGATGTTGATAATGGTTGAACATTTATCAATTAATACAAAGATATTCAGAGTCACAAAATATAGTGATGTAACTAGTTCACACAAAATAAACCACAAAAAATCGAAATCATTTGTAATGTACAAAAATTACATATTCGTCGAATAAAAACCACCCGCGAAAGCAGTTTGCAACATTTACAATTATAACCATTTCTCTAAACACTTTGGCACTAAGAATAAAGATTTTATGGAAACTTACTTCATCAACGAAGTAAAATATCACGAATGTCCAAATAAACAGAGATAAACAGGTAGAACAAGACTTTTCACGCTAATAATTTTCAGTTGAACACGCTTTATTCACCATTTTCTGTCGAAGAACAGATCTCACAATTTCTAAAATGGCGTTGATACAGCCATAGCCACATTCCCCATTGCGTTTGACAACTAAAACTTCCCTTCATCAAGATGTGTATAACTTAAGCCCCCGCTAAACATTGCGAGGGTTGCGAGCATTATCATCTGCTCGAATTCTTACCCCAGGACTCCAACAGCATAAAAGCCTAACTAGAGGGAAGAAAATAGTGTCATTCGATTCTGGAATCTATCCATCAAACAGGAGCTGGCATCGCGAATGAATTGGTTTAAAATTAACAGTCGTTAAAAATTAACCAGAGTCGTTAAAAATTGCTAGAATTTGGCATCGCGAAACGACTGTCAAGAGCGTATGCGATACAAATTAACAGTCGTTTAATTATACTGCTCGAATTTTTTCCCCGTGTTTGCTTATACGCGATATCGAGCAGTCGTTAACTGTTTTGACGGTCGTTTATTTTAACAGGTATGAACAACAAATGAACTCTGTTAAACCAAAATGAACTTTAAACGACTGTTAAAAAGAGTTCATTTATTCGCGATGCCGGCTAGGGTTTGACAAATAAATGCCAGTCGGAAAAACGGAATTCGGAATGCTCATTTTCGATTTGCACCCGAGTAGATTTTTTCTGCCAACGTCGATAAAGCGTATTTAATTTTCTGATGGTGATGTACAAAAACATGAAAAGAGCCCTTTCCTTTTATCGTACGCTCCGAAGTTCGTATTTAGTTCGTATGCTGAAATTTCAGACTGTCAGCTGTTTGCATTGTATAGCAGTTTTCGAGCAACTATCAAAGTGGGTATAATAAACAGATGGGCTTATCCCAAGGTGTAAGAATTTAGAAGGCTGATTTTTATCTCTTCTGCTCAAGGTGGATTTAAAAATATCAGGTGGTGGAACAAAGTGAGTGCATATATCAGGTGGGCTTAGGGCGGTGGCAACGATTTTTCGCATGCCATTTTCAAGGTGTGTTTATTAAGGAGGTGAATTGCTAGCGCGTTTTCCGGGCGCCATCATTGAGTATTGTTATGTCAAATCGCATACAATTTTCTATACCCCCCTACCCCCCTTACCGATTTTAATACCGGAGCCACCAGTATTGTTATGTCAAGTCGTGAAATGTCAATTTGCTCTGAAGCACTTCACCTCCTAATATCCATACACCTTGGCCATTTTATCGCACAGCCCAAAGTGGGTTTATTATACAGGTGGGCTTATCCCGAACAAATTGACAGCCGTACTGTAGAAAAATGAAAACGAAATGACAGGAGGGGATTCGATCATTTGTTGATGTATGCGTGTGAATTCCAATGGCTATTTTGGATGATGTGTCGTAGTGTGGGTGAAAAACTACGTATCACAATCGAATCCCCTCCTGTCATTCGTTCGTCCAATATGGCCTTCCCGCCAAACCTATAAGCCCACCTAGTCCCTATACCCACTTTGGCACAGCCTGTCAAATTTTTATAAAGGATTTGACCAAGGATAATGTATTTAGAACAAGGACCGTAAAGATATCAGGTCAAGTTATAAGCCCGTTTTGACAGCTAGGTGGAAGAAGAATCGACGAAGAAAACTGACAGTTAGTTTTCCACGTTTGGCGAACGTTTTAAGTTCTCCAAGGAAAATTTTCATTGGAAATCAAGGACTGTGTTCTAATAAACTAAAATATTCATCCAAATTGATCTCCACCAAATATTGACCATGCAAAACGTAAAAAATCCATCAATACATATACAAGCGGAAAACCATCTGTCAAAATCGAAGCCCAGGGGGGGGATCGCCAAAAGCGCTATAACTACACCTCATTATACATTCCACCTTGATTTAGAAGGTTGATTTTTATCGCTTTTGCTGGGCGACATTGTGGGGGACATCTGTCACTCTCTGCATACAAATTTCATTACCCCGCACCACCCCTCCCCGATTTTTATACCGGAGCCACCGGAAGAGAAATGTTAAGTCGAGAAATGTCATTTTGCTCTGAACAACTTCACCTTGTCATTTATAACACCTTGGATTGCGCATCGTCTATTGCTACGGTTAGCGTTTGGCATGTAGCCATTTTGAGATTCAGTTTGACAACAGCCGTCGATATTTGTTTACAGGCAGCAGCTGCATTATAACGTGTAAAATGCTGATTTATGGAGTGTGGATGCAATATACAAATTTTTAGTTCTAAACAAATGTATACAAAAAAAATTAATTTATCATATCCAAATATCAGCAAAATTCCCCTACCAGCAATGAGAATGAAAAAGTGTGTGACTTTCTGGCGAGGGGCATGTAGAAGCAGGTGGAGACGGTTGGAAATATGCGGAATTACGTTGTTTTGGTTTTTACACAGCTTGTGTGTTATGTGTAAATGTGTGCGTTCGCTTTCAGCCTGCGCGCTCAGTTTGGTTTTCTCGCAGCGGCTTGCTGCCCAAGCGAAATTTTTCGGGGATAATGAACACAAACTCATGCCATATCTTTCTATTCATTAGCCCTACTCTCTCACACGCATCGATGAACTTTTACACATCTCTTTGTTCATTTAAAGGGTTTAAACTGATAGATAACGATTCAAGTTCATGAACTAGTAGTGGTCAAATGGTAATGGTGTAATGTTTGCACCATGGTCGACATGAGTTCAATTCCATTTTTATTGTTTTCATCGATGATTTAAAGTTTTGATTTCTTTTTAAAACATGCAGCTCCAGTAACTTCAGACCCCTTTACCCATTGTTAGAAATGTGTGTTCAAAAGTTAATCTGTTATTTTTATTGTTTTATTTATTTCTTTTAATTCATTTAGTATCAGTACCCCTTCATACAACAAAACAAGCAAATACCCCGATCATGAATAATAATATGGTGGCGCAACTGGCAAAGTGATTCGAAGTAGAATTAGCGATGTGGTTGGTAGCATCAAGGATGAAGCATGAGCATGAATTGGAATATGAGGGAAGGGAATGAATCCGAATGTTCATTTCTATTTTTAGCTCTTTTTTGCATGGGTTCATCCTTCACGTGTGTTCACTATCCCCGAAAATGATCTGTATTTCGCTGGTCTTTTCGGGGATAATTCGTTAACGAATTATCCCCGAAAAGACCAGCGAAAACCAGCGTGGTCGGGAGCTTGGGAAACCTGTAGTTATTGATTAAAATAATATTTTAATAACGATTAATCGATTTATTCAAGTTGGATTAATCATAAAAACAAGTAATATAATAATTTTTATATGAAAATGACATATCTTGGACCATTATCCGTGCAAATCGATTAACCGGCAACCGTCCGGTCCCGAGCTGCCCGGATAATCGACCTTCTACTGTATTGAGTTATTATGACTTATTCAAATAAAAATGTATTTTTTACTTTTCTTAGACAAAAATCAAGCTTTAGTAATACGAAACTGTATTAGTATCGTTAGTATATTGTTGTAAAAACGAGATTTAAACGTTCACTCCTTATTTAAAGGTAGCGTCAAATGGCCCTCAATATAGTTATTTTTGAAGCAATGCGGCCCGCGAGCTGAAAAGTTTGGAGGCCCCTGGTATACGTCAAGGTGAAATGTATAATCAGGTGTAGTTATCCCTACAGGCAAAGAGAGCGAAATTTACAGGCGAGGGGCATGTAGAAACAGGGGGAAGGGGTTCGGTCGATTTTGTATTGGACATGGCGGCCAAGCAGCAGTGATTTTTTTCCGAATTGAGAGTGAGCGCGCGCAGCGCTCTGTCGCGTGCCTTCAAATTACACGGGGCGCTCTCGCGATACAAAACAGCTGAACAGCTGATACCCCCTCCCTCCCGTTTTTTCCTTTCGCGCTGCGCTGGATGCGCGGATCAGCTGTTCTTGCTCTCTCGCGTTTCTTCCGGTTTGCGCTGCGCTGTTGCCGCACTTGCGCGCTGCGCTGAACACCCCCTCCCCCTCGTTTCTTTCAATGCGCGTTGTGCGCTGTGCGCTTTCGTTCACTTTGATTTGCAGCGTAATAAAATCGCATCCATCGAAATAAAACTTAAATACATCAAACTCGTTTGATATTTTAACACTTTATTGAAACTTAAGGCACAGTTCCACACATCGCTAACCACAATCTTGCCACAAAACCACACATATTTTTTATTATAAATAATTAAAAAAAATCGTCACTTCAAGCACCCGCCTTACTGCCTGTATGTTGTGTGTGTTGAATACTGTAAAAAAAGCATTGAAATAAAGCAGCATAATTTACATATTCATGTTGAATTATGAAAGATTAACGCTGCTTTATTTCAATGCGCACAACACTTCAACACTTGAAAATACGACCGAGGCGAGACACCGACACCAGCAAGCCGCTGCGAGAAAACCAAACTGAGCGCGCTGGCTGAAAGTGAACGCACACATTCACACATGTGTGATTGTGTGAGTGTTTTATCCGGCTTTCCGTTTATCCGTGCTGTTGAGAAATGACAGTTCAATACAAAACCCGGATGACAATTTCAGCACGGAAAATCTGGTTGACATTTGATGCAAGTCGCTTTCCGTTCCGCTTTTCAGACGAAAGCGATCTCACTATGAGCAGCGTGCTGTGAGAAAAAAGGAAGGGGAAAATCAGTGCAATCATCGTCATGGTAGTCATGGCGAAAAAAAGGTATTCCCCTCTTTTACTTTTTTCCACGCTTACATCCCTAGTACACTCTGACTCTTCCTTTCTATTCAAGTTCTTCTGTTGACTTGTTGTACTGCCATAGTTGGATTTGATCCGTAGTACATCAAGTCAGAACATCTCAATTAAACATGTAAACCATTGAAGGCTTCGAAATTTGGATCGTTGTAAAGGCACTAGTAGACGCATCGAACCTTGAAGCAGAAATAGATCCACGCACAAGTGAAAATATGGACGATGATATCGAGTTGCCTTTGATGATTGCATGGTGTTCAAGAAACAACAAGGAATGATGAAGAGCAAACGATGGAGAGTGCAAGTAATGAATATTGTTTTCGTGAATTAAGGAAACTAAATTTGATTCTTTTTGAATGGAAGCTGCTGATTTAGGATCCAAGCTAGACAAAGAAAAAGGATTTGAATAAAATAATTGTAAACAGAATGTATAAATCCTCCAAGTGCAAATTATGACTAAAGCAATTTCAATATGACTAGCAGTGGAAAAGCAGTGTACGCTCTCTAAGCATGGATGAATTTGAAGATAACGGAGGATGTAAGAACACTGCAAAACAGCACATGTTATGTAGATGTGGCCAGCCGGCTCTGTCAATCAATTTACACTACAAACCATTAAAAGCACGTGATTTTATTCAGCTTTTTAGGGTTCATTGTCACGTGTAATTTTCAAGCTTATAAGGCAGGCTTTTAGGCTTTAGGCCTTTCTATGATTTATAGGAATATTTTAGAAATGTGCATGCAGGTCAACACCACAAAATACATCACGAATCAATACAATTATATTATTTTTTAAAGTAATTGATTAGATGTGTATTTCTCTCAGTTTTAATGTGTTCCATCGTATTCAGTTGTTTAAGTGTCGAACATCTGTGTCGGCCAGGGGCCCCAAAAATGGCACCTACGCCCCGCTCACAAGTAAAATTGCTACTCAATCTCTGGTTAGGACATTTGATACAATCCTTTGCTACACGCTTCAATCAAGCCTCTAATTTCGTGTGATCGCTTAGGGCCTCCACTCGTCTTAATCCGCCACTGCTAACAATCACCCACAATCCAAAAGATGGCCTTTTGTGGACGATTATTTACGTTCTAAATTCGACTCGATGCGGTATTTCTGGGTGTTAGGTAGGTTCTAGGCTCTCTAGGTATTTTCGATCCATGTAATATTCCTCTTAATTTCCAACGTTAACGGTTAATGGTCATCGCACAACTGGGTATCTTCTTCATCGTTAAACGCTGCTTCATGTTTTGTTGATGCCTGTGACGGAGAAAGAATCACCCTCTGCAATTTAAAAACGTTTTCTAACATGGACAACAGCACTCTGTTGGGTGTTTTACACTTACCAAGAGGCTGTAAATCAACTATTAGTAAGGGAAAATGTTCATCATCTTCCCATGTTTGCCCTCACGTTTTCTTCAAAGCATCGTGTGTCCGATACAACATTTCACTATATTTTAACTGATTTGGGATATTTGATATGCTGTTTCAACAAAAGAATCGAGAAATGTAGCCCACGGTCAATTATTGCACGTTTTACAAATGTAAACAATTCGTAGATGATCCAATGTTCTCCTAAAACCACAACACAATCACACGGCTCGATGTGGGGAAGAAATTTTTACTCACTCCAAAATCCGACCTCATCATGATTTCATCATGTGAGCGGCTGTTGCTTGATCATCTCATTAGAGCAATCATCGGCGATAGATTTGCTCACCATACAAACAAAATCATCTCGCCTCAGCGAGGGGAAAAAACAAGCTTGCTCAGTACGCAGGAGGAAACGATGATAGCCTCTCAGTATGAGTTGAAGCAGCTGTCATTGAGCTCGCCATAGTGAGAGCAGGCTGGATTGTCATTTGGGAAGTAACATCACCGACAAACCGACGTGACACTGGCGTTACAAAAGTGTCCCATACGAAAGTACTGACATTTACCAGTGAGGCGATCACTTCTGTCAAAGTAAGCTCTGTTCACTGCTGCTTCGATGTAAACAACTTTTCTAAATACAAATTGCGAAGGAAGTGTGAGGCACGATTTTGTGAGAATTATTGGACAAAACACCCAGGAAAATCATTTTAGAAAGTTTCCAAATCAATGCAAAAAATGTGAGAAGTACATAAAACAATACGCATTGGAATTTGCGAAGAAAAACAAAAAGGGGATTTAGCAGTTTCTTTTCTGTGTCAGTGTAGTAAGCGAATCATTATAGAGATGGCGCTAGTGTTTAACGTATTTTCATTTGAAATCAGGAGACAACTTTTGAAGCTCATTTTGTTCGAAGTGTCACGTCGGTTTGTCGGTGGTAACATTGCGTTATGAGGAGGATATTTGAAAAAGCGGTTATAAGAGCACATTGTCATAACAAAAACACTATAATGCATGGCAAATTTTAAATATTCTCTTTGGAAAAACATGAAGTTAGTAAAAACTGGGTTATTTTTATCAAAAAAAAAAAAAATAAGAAAAATTTCCAAAACATAACCAGGAATTGGTGATAAAATATATCATTTGACTCATTTTCCGTGTTATTCGCTCATCCGGGCGAGGTCAAAACCCGAGAAGCCCGGATAAACGGCGCTCCACTGTATTTCCAACCGTCTCCCCCTGCTTCTACATGCCCCTCGCCTGAAAGACGAACACTTTTACATTCTCTTTGCTAGTAGGGATAGCGCTTTTGGCGATCCCCCCCCCCCCCCCTGGGCTCCGATTTTGACAGATGGGTTTCCGCTTGTATATGTATTGATGGATTGTTTACGTTTTGCATGGTCAATATTTGGTGGAGATCAATTTGGGTGAATATTTTAGTTTTTAGAACACAGTCCGTGGTATAAAATGGAAATTTTCCTTCAAGAACTTGAAGCGTTCGTCAAAAGCGGAAAACTAACTGTCAGTTTTCTTCGTCGCCCGGATGACAATCCAGCCTGCTCTCACTATGGCGAGCTCAATGACAGCAGCTTCAATCCATACTGAGAGGCTATGATCCCAAATAACCAAATCGTTCTTAACCCACTGTAAAACCACCTCAAACCCACGTGGGTTTGTGGTGGTCGATTCAGTCGTTAACCCACCAAATTTTAGAACAATCGGAGCTGCCAGTTCCGATCCGATGTATTTATCCTGCCCACCCTTAACCCACCTTTTCCAAAAATGCTTTGAGGAAAAGTTTGGTCAAGGGTTGGCTAAGGTCAATATGCTGAACAGGATTTTAACTCTTCGATTGATTACATTCATTCACTTGCATCACTGCACTTAAACTTCCGCAATATTATTAGTCTATAAACTATGCACTGACCAGCGAAATGGAAGAGTTCGATCGCAAGTAAACAAACACACATATACACATATTACACATGAATGTTTTACAACAAACCAACTTAAACACACACGTTTAATTACTTCCTTTGCACAATTAAATAACATTTTATTACAGGTGAAACATGTTGAGCAAATAAATTGCCCGTGCATAATAACTGACTTTAACAACATTGAAGTGGCTGCTTCTGTAGCCGTGTGGCTTAACCCACCAAACTGATAGTTTTTTAGCTTTGTTTGATGGAACTGGATTTTTAGTACAAGAAATTGGTGGCGTTTTCGGTATCTTGGTTATATGGGATCGTTTCCTCCTGCGTACTGAGCAAGCTTGTTTTTTCCCCTCGCTGAGGCGAGATGATTTTGTTTGTATGGTGAGCAAATCTATCGCCGATGATTGCTCTAATGAGATGATCAATCAACAGCCGCTCACATGATGAAATTATTGTTGGAGACGCTAACCCGTCGGCATAAACGCGTTGCGTTGTTTGACGTTTGCTGCTTGGGTCGGAACCGAAGCCATGAAAGTGCGCGCTCTTTGTAGGCGATCTCCACGGTGTACGGACGTGTGTGTGAACCAGAATAATTTGTAACCCTTTTGAACTATCTGAATTACCGAAATACAAGAACTTTTACTTCGTAAATACAACAACTGGCGACGAGAATACCACGATGTCGAAACCACCTGCAAAAGAAAGCTCAGAACAATGGATAATTGAAATGTTCAACCAGCAAAAGCAAATGCTTGATCAGCAGCAGCAGCTCTTGAACAGTGTATTGTCGGTGATGAAAACAAAAAATGATGATGGATCGGAGAAAGCGATCGATGCCATTGCGGGGCAAATAAAAGAATTTCACCACACGGAGGATACAAACTTCGAGGCTTGGTATAGCAGATACGAAGGTTTGTTTCTTGACGATGCGAAGCGGTTGGATGACGGAGCAAAATTGCGTCTTCTTCTTCGTAAGATTGGCGTTACGGAGCACGAACGCTATATAAGTTCCATCATGCCGAAACAACCGAAAGACTTCGATTTCAAAAACACCGTGGAGAAACTGAAGAAACTGTTTGGAGACCGTGAGTCCATCGTGTGCAAACGGTTTAAATGCTTGCAGCTAGTGAAAGAGCCTCACGAAGAGTACGGAGCGTATGCGTGCCGCGTAAATAAAAAGGTTGTTGAGGCGAAGTTGGCGGGGATAGCAGAGGAGGAAATAAAATGTCTGTTGTTTGTCTGTGGTCTAAAACGGGATGCGGATGCTGATGTACGAGTTCGGCTGCTCTCAAAGATGGAGGACAACAGTGAAATCACGTTAGATCAGCTAACCGGTGAAGCTCAACGCCTGCTTAACCTGCGCCAAGATAGCAACCTTATCTCAAACACTGCGCATGAGGTAAACGCAGTGAGAAAGAATGAGACGAAACAACAAAACATCAAAGGAGGTGGCAAGGAAGCGAAAGCAGTAAGTTGCTGGTTGTGCGGAGGGCAACACTTTGCACGAGAATGTTCTTTTACGTCACACAAATGCGAGGACTGCAACGAGATAGGTCACAAGGAAGGATTTTGTGAAACGGCGTACCGTAATCGTTCTCGCTATCGCAATAACAAAGCGAAGGTAAGGGTGGTGACAGTGAACAAAATCCAGGCTGGCCGAAAGTATGTCACTGCTGCGCTAAACGGACGCGAGCTGAAACTGCAGTTGGATACCGGTGCAGATATCACCATTATATCGCAGGGAAAATGGCGTCAGATAGGAGGTCCCAAATTGAGTCCAGCATCCGTTTCAGCGAGGACAGCTAGTGGAACACCGCTTAAGCTACTAGGTGAGTTTTGTTGCAAAATGACGATTAACAAACAACAGAAAGAAGCGTTAGTTCGTGTTGTAGAAGAGGAACTGTTACTTTTCGGAGCAGACAGTATGGATGTTTTCGGGCTTTGGAAACAGCCACTTGATGCCTTTTGCAACATCGTTGGGTGTGTTAAAGATGCCGCAGCAGCTGTGATTCAGCAATTTCCATCGTTGTTCTCGAACGAACTTGGTCGTTGTGATAAGATGAAAATTAGTCTACAGTTGAAGGATGACGTGAATCCTGTATTTCGCCCGAAACGTCCAGTAGCGTATGCTATGCAGTCGATGGTTGAAGATGAATTGACCAGGTTAGAGCGTAATGGCATAATAACACCCACTGATTCTTCGGAGTGGGCAGCTCCGATTGTGGTAGTACGGAAGGCGAACGGAACAGTCCGAATATGTGGCGACTATTCGACAGGTCTGAATGACGCGCTTCAGCCGCATCAGTACCCGTTGCCTATACCACAAGACATATTTACAGCCATTGGAAAATCAGCTGTTTTTAGTCAGATTGACTTAGCAGAAGCTTTTCTCCAAGTGGAGGTATGTGAAAGGAGCCGTGAGTTGTTGACGATAAACACTCACAAGGGGCTTTACCGTTTCAATAGATTGCCACCGGGAGTAAAGACAGCACCTGGTGCATTTCAGCAAATCGTTGACTCAATGTTGAGCGGATTAGAAGGTGTCGCGGGTTATATGGATGACATCATTGTAGGCGGTGCTGATGAGGAAAGTCATTTGAAAAACTTACGCGCAGTTTTGATTCGTATCGATGAGTTTGGTTTCAAGCTACGGGCAGAAAAATGTTCCTTTTTGAAGCCCCAAATCCGATACCTTGGACATTTGCTAGACCGGCAGGGTATACGACCAGACCCAGCAAAGATTGAAGCGATTTTGAAGATGCCAGCGCCAACGCAGCTCAGCGAAGTTCGTTCGTATTGGGAGCGATAAATTACTACGGTAAATTTGTGTTTCAAATGAGAGATTGCGTTACCCCTTAGACCTTCTTTTGAAAAAGGGCGGAGAATTCCAGTGGACAGCTGAATGCGAAAAAAGTTTTCGCCGCTTTAAGGAGATTTTAAGTTCAGACCTTCTCCTGACCCATTATGATCCTTCCAAGGAAATTATTGTGTCAGCGGATGCTTCATCAGTAGGTCTTGGAGCTACGATCAGTCATCGGTTTCCAGATGGTAGCATAAAGGTTGTTCAGCATGCTGCTCGTGCTCTAACGACGGTGGAAATGAACTACAGCCAGCCGGATCGCGAGGGTCTTGCAATCGTGTTTGCAGTAACAAAGTTCCACCGCGTGTTGTTCGGACGCCGCTTCATCCTCCAAACCGACCACCAGCCGCTCCTTAGAATCTTTGGCTCACGTAAAGGAATTCCCTTGTATACTGCAAATAGACTGCAGCGCTGGGCATTAGCACTACTTCTTTGCGATTTCGCAATCGAATATGTTGCGACAGACAATTTCGGAAATGCCGACATACTGTCCAGGTTAATGGACCGACACGAGAAACCGGAGGAGGACTACGTCATTGCTAGTATCCAGCTAGAGGATGATATTAATCATCTAGTAACCAGTGCTACTCAAGCCCTACCGTTGAACTTTAAAGATTTGGAGCGTGGTACACAAGCAGATCCTTTGTTAAGGAAGGTGTTCCAGTTCGTCCAAAATGGTTGGCCAAAGGGTGAAGAGAAGACTGAAGACCTAAAGCAATTCTTCGCACGACGAGAGGCCTTATCTACGGTTGGAAAATGCGTCTTATTCGGAGAACGGGTAGTAGTTCCCGCGAATCTTCGGAATCGAGTGTTAAAACTGCTACACAAGGGTCATCCTGGAGTATGCCGCATGAAGGCGCTTGCAAGAGGGTATGTGTATTGGCCGAAATTGGACAGCGAAATCGAGAATGCAGTGAAGACGTGTCAGTCGTGTGCAAGTGCGGCGAAATCTCCAGAGCATTGCACACCAGTAGATTGGCCAAAAACTACAGGCCCCTGGCAGCGTATTCACGTTGACTACGCTGGACCTATGGAGGGAGAGTATTATTTTCTGGTTGTAGATTCCTACTCGAAATGGCCGGAAATAATACCAACGCGTCAAACCACAGCACAAGCGACAGTTCAAATGTTACGGGGATTGTGTGCACGGTTTGGTATACCAGAAACTGTCGTAAGCGATAATGGAACACAGTTTACAAGTTCGGAGTTCCGTGACTTTTGTATGGAGAATGGTATTCATCACGTGCGGACTGCGCCATACCACCCGCAGTCAAACGGCCAAGCCGAAAGGTTTGTTGACACGTTTAAGAGAGCGGTCAAGAAGATTCGGGAGGGTAGAGGTGAGATGCACGAGGCTTTGGATGAATTTCTTTTCACCTACAGGAACACGCCGAATAGAATCTTGGATCAAAAATCGCCGGGGGAGATGATGTTAAATCGCAAGGTTCGAACGTCTCTGGAGATGTTGCGTCCATCATTTCGCGATATTCGACCAGCGGATCCAGTGGTGGCCGACGAAGCTACTAGGAGGAGTTTCTCCATAAACGACCGTGTCTACGCAAAGCGATACCATCGAAACGGCTGGGAATGGGTATCTGGAGTAGTCGACAAGCGCGTGGGTAACGTAATGTACATGGTCAAAATCGATGGCAGGACCTTGCGCTATCATGTGAACCAGCTTCGGATGCGTAATGCAGAGACCAACGAAGGGCGAACTCAGCAACCAATGCCACTGAATGTGTTATTAGATGCCTGGGATATGTCTGGAACAACGGTGTCAGCATCCTCATCTGAAACATCGGCAGCGACTACAACAAATCTTGCGGAACGTGAGATGACACCTGCGGATGGTACAGAAGCAAGCCTACGCCGCTCGACGAGGGTGAGGAAGCAGCCTGCTTGGTTGGAGGGGTATCATCGCAGTTAAAGCGGGGGAATGTTGGAGACGCTAACCCGTCGGCATAAACGCGTTGCGTTGTTTGACGTTTGCTGCTTGGGTCGGAACCGAAGCCAGGAAAGTGCGCGCTCTTTGTAGGCGATCTCCACGGTGTACGGACGTGTGTGTGAATCAGAATAATTTGTAACCCTTTTGAACTATCTGAATTACCGAAATACAAGAACTTTTACTTCGTAAATACAACAATTATGATGAGGTCGGATTTTGGAGTGAGTAAAAATTTCTTCCCCACATCGAGCCGCCATTGTGTTGTGGTTTTAGGAGAACATTGGATCATCTACGAATTATTTACATTTGTAAAACGTGCAATAATTGACCGTGGGCTACATTTCTCGATTCTTTTGTTGAAACAGCATATCAAATATCCCAAATCAGTTAAAATATAGTGAAATGTTGTATCGGACACACGATGCTTTGAAGAAAACGTGAGGGCAAACATGGGAAGATGATGAACATTTTCCCTTACTAATAGTTGATTTACAGCCTCTTGGTAAGTGTAAAACACCCAACAGAGTGCTGTTGTCCATGTTAGAAAACGTTTTTAAATTGCAGAAGGTGATTCTTTCTCCGTCACAGGCATCAACAAAACATGAAGCAGCGTTTAACGATGAAGAAGATACCCAGTTGTGCGATAACCATTAACGTTGAAAATCAAGAAGAATACATGAATTGAAAACACTTAAAGAGAATACGCATCGAGTCGAATTTAAAACGGAAAATAATGGTCTACAAAAAGCGAAAATAATGGCAAAGGAAACGAGTGTGGCTGGGCCGCAATACCATCCAATATTTCATGAAAGGCCATGTTTTGGATTGCCATGATTGTTAGCAGTGGCGGATTAAGACGAATGGAGGCCCTAAGCGGTCACACAAAAGTAGTGGCTTGGTTGAAGCGTCTAGCAGGGGATTTTATCAAATATCCCAACTAGAGAAGGATTGAGTAGCAATTATGCTTGTGAGCGGATGGTAGGTGCCATTTTTGGGGCCCCTGGCCGACCCAGATGTTCGACGCTTAAACAACTAAATACACATTAAAACTGAAGGAAATACACATCTAATCTATTACTTTAAAAAATAATATAATTGTATTGATTCGTGATGTATTTTGTGGTGTTGACCTGCATGCACATTTCTAAAATATTCCTATAAATCATAGAAAGGCCTAAAGCCTAAAAGCCTGCCTTATAAGCTTGAAAATTACACGTGACAATGAACCCTAAAAAGCTGAATAAAATCACGTGCTTTTAATGGTTTGTAGTGTAAATTGATTGACAGAGCCGGCTGGCCACATCTACATAACATGTGCTGTTTTGCAGTGTTCTTACATCCTCCGTTATCTTCAAATTCATCCATGCTTAGAGAGCGTACACTGCTTTTCCACTGCTAGTCATATTGAAATTGCTTTAGTCATAATTTGCACTTGGAGGATTTATACATTCTGTTTACAATTCTTTTATTCAAATCCTTTTTCTTTGTCTAGCTTGGATCCTAAATCAGCAGCTTCCATTCAAAAAGAATCAAATTTAGTTTCCACAATTCACGAAAACAAAATTCATTACTTGCACTCTCCATCGTTTGCTCTTCATCATTCCTTGTTGTTTCTTGAACACCATGCAATCATCAAAGGCAACTCGATATCATCGTCCATATTTTCACTTGTGCGTGGATCTATTTCTGCTTCAAGGTTCGATGCGTCTACTAGTGCCTTTTCAACGACCCAAATTTCGAAGCCTTCAATGGTTTACATGTTTAATAGAGCTGTTCTGACTTGATGTACTGCGGATCAAATCCAACCACGGCAGTACAACAAGTCAACAGATGAACTGAATAGAAAGGAAGAGTCAGAGTGTACTAGGGATGTAAGCGTGGAAAAAAGTAAAAGAGGGGAATACCTTTTTTTCGCCATGACTACCATGACGATGATTGCACTGATTTTCCCCTTCCTTTTTTCTCACAGCACGCTGCTCATAGTGAGATCGCTTTCGTCTGAAAAGCGGAACGGAAAGCGACTTGCATCATATGTCAACCCGATTTTCCGTGCTGAAATTGTCGTCCGGGCGATTCTTCTTCCACCTAGCTGTCAAAACGGGCTTATAACTTGACCTGATATCTTTACGGTCTTTGGTATACGTAGTTTTTCACCCACACTACGACACAAAGTGGGTTTATTATACAGGTGGGCTTATCCCGAACAAATTGACAGCCGTACTGTAGAAAAATTAAAACGAAATGACAGGAGGAGATTCGATCATTTGTTGATGTATGCGTGTGAATTCCAATGGCTATTTTGGTTGATGTGTCGTAGTGTGGGTGAAAAACTACGTATCACAATCGAATCCCCTCCTGTCATTCGTTCGTCCAATACCCAAGCGAGTGAAAAAGTCACTTTTCGGCTGTGCCCGGATGACAATTTCAGCACGGAAAATCTGGTTGACATTTGATGCAAGTCGCTTTCCGTTCCGCTTTTCAGACGAAAGCGATCTCACTATGAGCAGCGTGCTGTGAGAAAAAAGGAAGGGGAAAATCAGTGCAATCATCGTCATGGTAGTCATGGCGAAAAAAAGGTATTCCCCTCTTTTACTTTTTTCCACGCTTACATCCCTAGTACACTCTGACTCTTCCTTTCTATTCAAGTTCTTCTGTTGACTTGTTGTACTGCCATAGTTGGATTTGATCCGTAGTACATCAAGTCAGAACATCTCAATTAAACATGTAAACCATTGAAGGCTTCGAAATTTGGATCGTTGTAAAGGCACTAGTAGACGCATCGAACCTTGAAGCAGAAATAGATCCACGCACAAGTGAAAATATGGACGATGATATCGAGTTGCCTTTGATGATTGCATGGTGTTCAAGAAACAACAAGGAATGATGAAGAGCAAACGATGGAGAGTGCAAGTAATGAATATTGTTTTCGTGAATTAAGGAAACTAAATTTGATTCTTTTTGAATGGAAGCTGCTGATTTAGGATCCAAGCTAGACAAAGAAAAAGGATTTGAATAAAATAATTGTAAACAGAATGTATAAATCCTCCAAGTGCAAATTATGACTAAAGCAATTTCAATATGACTAGCAGTGGAAAAGCAGTGTACGCTCTCTAAGCATGGATGAATTTGAAGATAACGGAGGATGTAAGAACACTGCAAAACAGCACATGTTATGTAGATGTGGCCAGCCGGCTCTGTCAATCAATTTACACTACAAACCATTAAAAGCACGTGATTTTATTCAGCTTTTTAGGGTTCATTGTCACGTGTAATTTTCAAGCTTATAAGGCAGGCTTTTAGGCTTTAGGCCTTTCTATGATTTATAGGAATATTTTAGAAATGTGCATGCAGGTCAACACCACAAAATACATCACGAATCAATACAATTATATTATTTTTTAAAGTAATTGATTAGATGTGTATTTCTCTCAGTTTTAATGTGTTCCATCGTATTCAGTTGTTTAAGTGTCGAACATCTGTGTCGGCCAGGGGCCCCAAAAATGGCACCTACGCCCCGCTCACAAGTAAAATTGCTACTCAATCTCTGGTTAGGACATTTGATACAATCCTTTGCTACACGCTTCAATCAAGCCTCTAATTTCGTGTGATCGCTTAGGGCCTCCACTCGTCTTAATCCGCCACTGCTAACAATCACCCACAATCCAAAAGATGGCCTTTTGTGGACGATTATTTACGTTCTAAATTCGACTCGATGCGGTATTTCTGGGTGTTAGGTAGGTTCTAGGCTCTCTAGGTATTTTCGATCCATGTAATATTCCTCTTAATTTCCAACGTTAACGGTTAATGGTCATCGCACAACTGGGTATCTTCTTCATCGTTAAACGCTGCTTCATGTTTTGTTGATGCCTGTGACGGAGAAAGAATCACCCTCTGCAATTTAAAAACGTTTTCTAACATGGACAACAGCACTCTGTTGGGTGTTTTACACTTACCAAGAGGCTGTAAATCAACTATTAGTAAGGGAAAATGTTCATCATCTTCCCATGTTTGCCCTCACGTTTTCTTCAAAGCATCGTGTGTCCGATACAACATTTCACTATATTTTAACTGATTTGGGATATTTGATATGCTGTTTCAACAAAAGAATCGAGAAATGTAGCCCACGGTCAATTATTGCACGTTTTACAAATGTAAACAATTCGTAGATGATCCAATGTTCTCCTAAAACCACAACACAATCACACGGCTCGATGTGGGGAAGAAATTTTTACTCACTCCAAAATCCGACCTCATCATGATTTCATCATGTGAGCGGCTGTTGCTTGATCATCTCATTAGAGCAATCATCGGCGATAGATTTGCTCACCATACAAACAAAATCATCTCGCCTCAGCGAGGGGAAAAAACAAGCTTGCTCAGTACGCAGGAGGAAACGATGATAGCCTCTCAGTATGAGTTGAAGCAGCTGTCATTGAGCTCGCCATAGTGAGAGCAGGCTGGATTGTCATTTGGGTGTTTTCGATTGATATTTCGTGCACGATTTGACAAACGAAATAGTGTACGAAATTCAGACTTTTTTCGGCACATACCCAAACGAGTGAAAATGTCACTTTTCGGCTGTTTTTTCGATTGATATTTCGTGCACGATTTGACAAACGAAACAGTGTACGAGATTCAGATTTTTTTCGGCACATACCCAAGCGAGTGAAAAAGTCACTTTTCGGCTGTGTTTTCGATTGATATTTCGTGCACGATTTGACAAACGAAATAGTGTACGAAATTCAGACTTTTTTCGGCACATACCCAAACGAGTGAAAATGTCACTTTTCGGCTGTTTTTTCGATTGATATTTCGTGCACGATTTGACAAACGAAACAGTGTACGAGATTCAGATTTTTTTCGGCACATAACCACAACAGCGTGCAATGGCATATTTGCTATCTTCATTGCACGTCTAGCGTTACACATTTTGAGGTTAAATAGTTTTTAAATTGTTGGTATTTATATGAATGATACGATACGAAAGAACACAACTGATGCAAGCTAAACGTAATACACAAAAAGAAATACACACAACCTGCTTCAACGCTTGGCTTGGAGAGCGAAATGTTACGAATGGAAGAACCACACATACAATCATATATTGCTTGTCAAATTATGAGAGTGTATGAGTTATCGTCCGAAAATTTCCGCTTGGGTATGGCCTTCCCGCCAAACCTATCCCAAGCGGAAATTTTCGGACGATAACTCATACACTCTCATAATTTGACAAGCAATATATGATTGTATGTGTGGTTCTTCCATTCGTAACATTTCGCTCTCCAAGCCAAGCGTTGAAGCAGGTTATGTGTATTTCTTTTTGTGTATTACGTTTAGCTTGCATCAGTTGTGTTCTTTCGTATCGTATCATTCATATAAATACCAACAATTTAAAAACTATTTAACCTCAAAATGTGTAACGCTAGACGTGCAATGAAGATAGCAAATATGCCATTGTACGCTGTTGTGGTTATGTGCCGAAAAAAGTCTGAATCTCGTACACTGTTTCGTTTGTCAAATCGTGCACGAAATATCAATCGAAAAAACAGCCAAAAAGTGACATTTTCACTCGTTTGGGTCCTTGATCTAGAGCTCTTTTAGTTGATGCCAGGTCGGGGTACATCCGGACGGCATCCAGATTGCGTCACGTCAGGAGCGATGACAGTCATCACCGCTCATACATAGGGTGTTCCATATACAACAGAATGTTTAATCGAAAAAATGGGGTAGATAAATTATATGAACAAATTTAATAAATGTAAACAAAGTTTGAATCCTGGGGACCTTACGTCAAGTGACGAATTGTCAAAATGCACTAGAGTCCACCACCTGATATTTTTAAATCCACCTTGAAGCCCATCTAGTCCCTATACCCACTTTGCTACGACACATCAACTAAAACAGCCATTGGAATTCACACGCATACATCAACAAATGATCGAATTCCCTCCCGTCATTTCGTTTTCATTTTTCTACAGCACGGCTGTCAAATTGCTCGGGATAAGCCCACCTGTATAATGAACTTTGGTTAAGCCCTCCCCAAGCGAAATTTTTCGGGGATGATGAACATAAACTCATGCCATCTCTTTCAATTCATCAGCTCTACTCTCTCACACGCATCGATGAACTTTTACACATCTCTTTGTTCATTGTGCTATATTTGAAGGGTTTAAAACTGAAAGATAACGATTCATGTTCATGAACTAGTAAAGGTCAAATGGTAATGGTCTAATGTTTGCACCATGGTCGACATGAGTTCAATTCCATTTTTATTGTTTTCATTGATGATTTAAAGTTTTGATTTCTTTTTAAAACATGCAGCTCCAGTAACTTCAGACCCCTTTACTCATTGTTAGAAATGCGTGTTTAATAGTCAATGTGTTATTTTTATTGTCTTATTTATTTCTTTTAATTCATTTAGTATCAGTACCCCTTCATACAACAAAACAAGCAAATAGCACGATCATGAATAATAATATGGTGGCGCAACTAGCAAAGTGATTCGAAGTAGAATTAGCGATGTGGTTGGTAGCATCAAGGATGAAGCATGAGCATGAATTGGAATATGGGGGAAGGGAGTGAATTCAAATGTTAATTTCTATTTTTAGCTCTTTTTTGCATGGGTTCATCCTTCACGTGTGTTCACTATCCTCGAAAATGATCTGTATTTCGCTGGTCTTTTCGGGGATAATTCGTTAACGAATTATCCCCGAAAAGACCAGCGAAAACCAGCGTGGTCGGGAGCTTGGGTATGTCATAAAATATTTTAAATATACAAGCGGTCCCCGAGATACACGGTTAATGGGGACGGGACGAACACGCGCTACGTCCGTCCGGGTCGGCGGATAAAAGATGAAGAGGCCGATCCCGAGCCCTTCATTCGCGAACTTAGCCGAGCAGCGCCGAGCTTAGCCGAACGCGTACGTCAAGCCCTTCCCAAGTAGCAACCGAAGCTTTTTTCTCCCAGTTTCAACCCCCTCATGTCCACAAACTGCCTTCGCTTACTATTCCTATCCCGTTTCTACATTCCACAACGTTTGTTGCGTTCTCGCTCATCAGGGTGTTAGTCAATTCTCTCTTGCCACACGAAGAGAATTCTCCTGCACACTTCGTGTGTTGGATTCTACCCATCCCTGTTGAACACACGTCATTTTCCAACACACGTCGAATCAATAGTGATTCCCATCCCTAAGATTAATGGTACAATCATTGCAGAAGAGTTCAGACCGATAAATATGCTAAACACCCTAGAAAAAATTTTAGAACTCGTGGTGAAGGAGCAATTGGTTCAATACTTAAAGGAAAATAAATTATTAGTTCCAGAACAATCAGGATATAGAGAATCTCATTCCTGTGAAACAGCTCTGAACCTTGTACTTGAGAAGTGGAAAACCAATTTAAACAAAAAACATATAACATTAGCTGTCTTTTTAGATTTGAAAAGAGCCTTTGAAACAATATCGAGACCTTTGTTAATCAATGCCTTAAAAAACTTCGGTATTGTGGGACAAGAACTTGATTGGTTTAAAAATTATTTAGAAGGGAGAACTCAGAGAACTCGTTTTAAAACCACAACATCGGAATCTCTTGAAAACTCATTGGGAGTCCCCCAAGGAAGTGTGCTTGGTCCTATTTTGTTTATTATGTATATAAATGACATGAAAAATGTATTAAAATTTTGTGATATTAATCTCTTTGCTGACGACACGGTGGTCTTTCTCTCTTGTAGCTCTGTAAAAGAAGCAACAACGAAGCTGAATGAGGATCTGGCCTCGCTAGATCAATGGTTGAAGTACAAAAAATTGAAATTAAATGCAAAAAAAACTAAAATGTTAGTGCTGTTCCGTACCAAGACTCTCTTTAACTTACAGATCAATATTGATGACGAGGCCATAGAGAGAGTTAAAGAAATAAAATATCTTGGAGTCACAATAGATGAAGAACTGAAATTTAAAAGCCATATTGATGATATCATTAAGAAAATGGCGAAAAAATGCGGGATTATTTGTCGACTAAAAAAAGACTTAAGTGTTTTTGCAAAGATACAGCTTTACAAGTCTCTTATGGCTCCACATCTGGATTTTTGTCCGTCAATTCTTTTTATGGCTAATGCAGGACAAATGACAAGAATGCAAAAACTGCAAAACAGAGCAATGCGAGCTATTCTAGGATGCGGATGGTATACGTCGTCATTGATTATGCTGGATACCCTAAAATGGATGTCGGTGAAACAGCGGGTAATGTACCAAACAATGATTTTTGTTTATAAACTCCTGAACAGTCACTTGCCTCAATATCTTTGTGATCGGGTTGTTCGAGGATTAAATGTGCACGACTACAACACAAGAAGAGCAGCAGATCCGAGAGTTCCTAAGGTTGAGACAGCATCAGCAATGAACTCTTTGTTTTTCAAAGGCATACAAACTTTTAATATGATGCCCAGAGTAGTTTGTAATGCAGAGACTATACCCCAATTTAAGAGACTGTGTGCAACTCACATCAAGGCCACTATTGTATGAAGTATGACTGTTGTGACAATAGTAAGGAAGTAGATTAATTTAGAAAAGACGAAATCCGCGAAAGCGTGAATGAAATATAAATTGATAAATAAATGTTTTAGTCACTAGTTGTGTAAACCTCACTTGTCATCACCAGCTTTGATGATGATGATGATTTTAGCTTTTTTTTTTTTGTTTTTTGCTTTTATCTTTTTCTATATATCTTTTTAAAATTAAATTTAAAAAAGTTAAAATAAATAAACAAGTTAACACAAAAACAAAAATAAAGGAAAAGAATGAGTCGATATAGCATTGAGACACGCGCGCGAAAAATAGTATATATAATTTGATAACTTTCCTGGGGGTAGTGGTCTGGTCCAATGCAACCCGAAACGTGAATCGTCATAAATTGTACAGTAACGGAATAAGGAAAAAGTACGCTGTGAGATAGTTTTGAAAGTGGTTCTCTATCGCCATTAGTTGGTTGTAGGTTGAACCGGCTATACAAGAGAAACGAAAGCAGGTACCATGTATTGAGACCGACCATGACTGCTTCATAAAGAGGAGAAGAAAGAAGTTTTGTAGCCACCACGTTCTTGAAATACTTACTTGCCTTATGATTTGATTATTTGCATAATTACTAATTTACAACAACACAATTATCGATAAGATACAATCGTTCCTCTCAATACTATATCGGGGTAAGAGGTGGGACTCATCATCATCATCATCATCATTTATTTTCTTCCATCGCACTCATCAGGGTGTTTGCTCTTTTCCATCCAAGCCAAAGAGCGACTTCAGTGTGCTCTGAACCGTGGATGTGAGAGTGTGTGTTTGTGTGCTGCGTGAACTATTTTTCCTGCGTGAAACACTTTCCATACTGCGCCATCCGCGGTGTTCTTTCTGCTTCATCGGAGGACGAATTTTGGGTAAGTGTCCTTTTCTAAGTGTCTAGTGCTATGTGACATTTATTCTAATTCTAATATTATTCTAATATGCAATGTTTTGCACATTACAAGTTTCAGATGTGTGCTGCTACCGCTAGTTGTTCCTCAAACTACTTAAAAAGTGTGACACTGTGTGCACAGGCGTTCAAGTTTCAATTGATCCTCAAGCACAAAGGTAAGTTTGTCACATCTTTAAATGAAGTGTAATCTTTTTAACAAAGTGTGTATATTAATTGTGTATTTTCATCAACAGCCTTCATACAACACCGCGGTTGAGGCGCGCCAAATCTGATGACATCTTTCCTGAACCAAGCAGGCTGAACACGCGCACCACCACGGGCTCCAGCGCGGTGTGAAGAGGGAAGAAGAAAAGGCAGAATTGGAAACAGCCGCACCAGGCTTCCAACCACCGTGTGTGTGTGTGTGTATTTAAGTATGTGAGAACACATGTGTGAATCCTCTTGTGGGAACTGCAAAAAGAAGAGAATAAAGAGTGTGAAGCAGCTAGACTGCCGCAACCAAATCAAGAGAGTGAATTCTCATTTCAATCCGAAAAACTGGGAGAGAGTGATGACATGCGAGAGAGAATAAAACTAGAAACACGAGAGAGGACACGAAGCGCTTTCGGGTTTTTTTCGCCTTCGCGCACTTTTTGCTTTATGCGCGCGAAAAAGTGAGCCTTGATCAGCGCGATGGCTCCCATACAAAGGCCTTCGGCTTTGCTATCTGGGTTGTCACGTGGCGACAGGGTTGAGTAGCGGTGCTGCGCTCAGTTTTCCCAACACTGAAGTAGTAGACAAAACGACAAGATCATTTGCAGTAAACGAAAGAGTAGCAGCAAGAGATTTCCTTTCCCAGACCGAAAAGTGGAAATTTGGAACGATTACAAAGAAGCTAGGAAAACTGCATTAAGAAATACTATTAGACGATGGAAGGATGTGGAAAAGGCACATAAACCAAATAAGATCTGGTCCTGAAGAAATATCAATCCACCATAGTAGTAACCAAAACATAGAACCTTGGATAGATGAATCATTTTATCTGCTAGATAGAATGGAAGAGTTTCAACTCCCTCATGATTCAGAAACGGAGATGTAATAATGTTGATAATATTAATGAAGATTTAGCTTGTGGAGAAGAATCTCAAACTCAAGTTAGGAGATCAACAAGAACTCGACAACCACCAATTCGATACCGTGATTAGGGATTATTACTTTAATTAAGAATGTAAATATGAATTGTCTTTCACATTTTAGCAAGTACAGGCGGTCCCCGAGATACACCCCAAGCGCCACAGATTAAGCTTAAACGACTGGAAAATTGAATATCCATAGAAAAAAAATGAAAGCTCCACAGCTTCATTGGTTTGATCAATAGATGGCGTATTAAAACTGATTATTATATTACTATCCTTTTCTTGCAATGTGTTTCGACAAGTTTCATCTTATCATGACCTATATAGCCTTATAACTTTCTGAGCAAAAATCTATATGAATGGTCGTGTGGTCAGATATGTGGGTATCAACACCAACGACCATTACTCAAATTTCACTTGCTTCAGTGCTGGTGGTTTCCGTTGGAGTTTAGTATTTAAACAATCGTATCGCCGTTCTAGTTCTAGCGATGCATAACTTCAATGCGAAACCATACAACAGTACAGAGGAAATGAGAAAGCTCTCCTCCAAGCGAGGAAGCTCAACTGGTTGGGGGGTATCCCATCAACAGAGAGCGCCACCAGCTTTTTTGCTATTTTTAGAATGCATGAGTCGTTTGCCGTCTGCTAAACGAAGTCTTTCTATATTCCGTTTAGGTAGATAACTTGAGTCGTTTAGAAGCCGTTTAGTGGTCGTTTAGTGGATTTGTGGCACTTGGGACGGTACCTCTTATACGCGGATTCGGAGATACGCGGTTTTCTAAATTTGACAATTCTTTGAGCAAATTGTACTGATTTGACACATCAATTGCAAATTGCCAAATAATTTCCGTTTTGATCGAATGTTAAAAACTATTTCAAAAGGTTTAAAACAGTTATATTCAGTCAGAATCATATCAAATAATGCACAAAGTGACTAAAAACGCCCCCTACTTGCAAAATTACACGAAAATTTGTGATATTTTAGCTGGAAATCACGAGATTCGACTTACGCGGAAATTCGAAATACGCGGTATTTTGCGGCCGTTTTCGGTCCCCATTAACCGTGTATCTCGGGGACCGCCTGTAATCACTTTATATTGTTAGGAGGAGAGAGTTGTCATATACGTCTGACAGCTGTCCATCGACAGAAACTGCTGGTTGGGTAGCAAACAACTGTCAGTGAGAATAAACGGCACTCTGTGTCTGAACTGCGAACGAAACACATGTGTCTTCCTTCCACGAGTTATAACAAGTAGGGTAACTGTACCAGTTTTCGGCAGGCTAGTGCAGCAGTTTCACAAAAATTGCTCACACATCAATATTTTTCATTATTTTTCTTGAAAGTGTTGTAATTCTGGTTGATAAACTATCATAGTATGTTACAATATTTTTTATTTGACGGTTCAAAGCCCTTTTTCATAAATATTCGTGAAAATGCAAACATTGATTTTGCTCCTATTTTCGGCAGGCTGTGTTCTATTTTTTTTTTTTTTTAACACTCTTACTTTCCTAATATTGGTGTTAAAAAGCACTTTAATTATTAATTTTATGTTGCTTATTTTGGCCCGTTTTGACAGTCATTTTGATCCGACGTTTAAACAGAGCAGCCATTGACAGTTTGATGGTTATAGCGTACGGTGCGAACTGGCTTACAAATATTTATTTTTCTCTTATGTTAGTGCATTGTTTGTCTTAAAATTGGTGATATTTGGTACAAGAAAGGTCATATTATGTGTCGACATACGCATTGTAGTATTCTGATCAATTTTAAAAGGAATATTCAGCCAAATTCAAAGTGTGTTATTGTTCCGAGTTTCGGCAGGAGCCCACAACATTGAGCTGTCAAAAATGAACATTTACTGTGTACCTATTTTCGGCAGTATTTAAAGTGAAAAATAACCTGTTTATCGTGATTTTAAAATTCCGAACAAGTTAGAATAAATTAAATGAGCATAAAATCTTTAATATACACCACTTTTTCATTGTTTTACTGTTCTGATTCTCTTAATCACAAAACCTGCCGAACGATTGGCTGACAGCAAAGCTGCCGAAAAAAAGCACAATTTATTTGATATTTTGGAAAATACGTAATGAAATGGTGTGAAACTTCGTATGTGAATATCAAATAAGTACACCTTCACTACAAAATTGTATTTTGTGAAATTTTTTGCCGCATTTGTGCAGAATTTCACGTTTTTAGCTACCCTGCCGAAAACTGGTACAGTTACCCTACAATAATAATTCAATTATTAAAAAAAACTAAAAAAAAAGTTGTTTCAAGGGCGCGCAAATAGTACTCGTCTATCAGGTTTTTGGCGTGATATACGTTAGACAACAAAGATTATGGAATCAAAAAATGTCATGGTTTTTTTATTTTATTGCATTTATGACTATCTATGACATTTTATTGCATTTATGACTACTATTGGTGACTACTCGACCAACGCCATAAGTCATTTGAACCTCAAAACGGGCGCATTTTTAACGCACTCATCCTACAAGACTTGTTTCAATTAATCTCTGCGAAAAATATTGCATTTCCGGATCACGTGGCCTAGTTCCATTGAAAAATTGGCAATTGATATCATATTGAGAGTCTACGAAATCGTTTTCATCAATTTTGTTTCAGCAGGTTTGGTGTTTTGGGCATATAACAATGCTCTGTATGTTCTCCCACTCGACTGACCTTGAAACATGTGGTACCTTTAAGTGAAATTTCCCAGAACTGGATCTGAGAATATGTTTACAAATCTCTTTTCCCATAAATTTGAATAATTTTTTAGCTCACCTTTCCTCACTGAGCCCTAGTATCATGACTCCATCGTGTTGAACGCAGTCAATGTTAATCATTCGCTGAGTAAAACAAAAGAGGACAAACCAATTTGTTCTGCTGCGCAAATCCACGTTTTATTCACATCTCATTTTATCCACACACGGAAGCTGTCAGCGCGGCTCGATGACAGCTAAAACACAGTTCAATGTCTTAGCCATATTATGGCGTGGAAACACCGTTCAGAGGAACAGGGTTTATAGGAACAGGGTTCTTCGGCATGACTTCCAACACTCCTCCTCATGTCGAAGAATTTCTCCCCTCAGTTATTCTAACTTCAGCATCTTACGAAACATGTCATGTTTCTGCGGACCTAATGGTTTAGTCATTATATCTGCAACCATGACAGTCGTAGGGCAATATTCCAAAACAATTTCCTTCTTCTCACAAAGTTCTCTTATAAACCGCTCTCGGGTATCGATGTGCTTCGATTTCCGACTTATTCTGTCTGTTTTTACAAAGGCGATACAACCTTGGTTATCTTCTTTGATTGTAGTCGCGTTCAATTGATCTTCTCCAAAATCTTTAATCAGCTGCCTTAGCCACATTGCTTCTTGGCATGCTTCCGAAAGTGAAACATATTCAGCTTCCATAGTTGATAATGTCACACACGATTGACGACGGCTATACCATGATATTGTACCACCTTCAAACGTGAATACAAATCCAGATGTTGAACGTCTACTTTCTGAATCGCCTGCCCAATCGGCATCGGAATATCCGATCAGGCCTTGGTTTTTGAATCCACCAAGATGCAAGAAATACTCTTTTGTTCCTTTTAGATAACGAAGTATGCGTTTGGCAGCTATCCAATCTTGTTGCGATGGCGATGAAAACTTTCTGCCCAGTATAGCTACTGTCGCCGCAATATCTGGTCTGGTCATAACGGACAGATATAGCAATCCACCCACTAGACTTCGATACATTGTAGCATCTTCGAAATTCTCTGCATTGGCACTTTGTTTCAGGTATCCAGGGTCCATTGGTGATCTAGCAACTTTAGATTCTTGCATTCCGTGATCCGTTAGTAATTTTTCTATAAACTGTTTAAGCCGAATTCCATATACTCCATCGGTACATATCACTTCCATACCTAAAAAGTGACGTATTTCGCCCAAGCAATTAATTTCAAATTTCTTGCTTAAATGATCGTATATCTTCTTGGCCTTTACTTCGTCTGCTGCTGCGATCAGTATGTCGTCCACATAGACTAATAAGAAGATATGTTGACCACCATGAATCGACTTGACAAATAAACATTGATCTGCGAAAGAGGATTTGAAACCTAAATTTGTAAGTACTTCATTTAGCGTCTTATGCCAACAACGAGCTGATTGATGTAGTCCATATATACTACGTTTCAATCGACACACTAGCTCCTCCTGTCCTTGAGCTTCAAACCCAGGTGGTTGATGCATATATACTTCATCTTCTAATATTCCATTAAGGTATGCGGTTTTGACATCATAATGACGTACTGTTAGCTTTTGCTTCCAAGCAATTACGAGAAAAGTTCGCAAGGTAGTGTGACGGGTAACTGGTGCATACACTTCTTCATAATCCAGTCCATATTGTTGTTTATAGCCTTGCGCGACCAGTCTGGCTTTATGTTTAACTATTTCATCATCTTGATTCTTTTTGATTTTGAAAACCCATTTCGAACCTATTACCGTTTTACCCTTTGGAAATGGTACGAGTTCCCAAGTATTGTTTTGTTTGTGAGAGTTAATTTCTTCTTCCATCGCATTTTTCCAATTTGGTTCTTTCATTGCTTCGCGGTACTTAACTGGTTCTTCTTTCGCGCAAGCTGCTACTCCCATGGCTAAATCAAGGATATAATCGTTTAAATGTTTAGGTAGTTTTACTTTTCTCTTTTCTGGTGGTAACTGTTCTTTAGTTGTTTGAATATCAGTTTCAGCATCCGTGAATTCATCATTAGAATCATCCTTAACCGTTTGATCATTACTGGTTTCTGATGGTTCCTCCAACAATGATTCAATATTAACTTCTTCCGAAGTTTCTTCTTTATCTTCAATAAAACGAACATCTCGGCTTATGGTGATTTCATCAGTTTCTAAATCAACAAAACGATATCCTTTATGTTCTAAGGAATATCCAACGAACGTTAGTTTTCGGGCTTTATGATCGAGCTTGCTTCGTTTTACATCGGGTATATGTACATACGCTTGACTTCCAAAAAGGCGAATATGGCTCAAATCTGGCTTTCGACCCCACCACAATTCATAAGGTGTTTTAGGAACAGTTCTCGACGGAAGCCGATTTATAAGATAGGTAGCTGTTTGAACGGCTTCTCCCCAGAAACGCTTGTCTATGTTTGCATCCAGCAACATACAGGTAGCCATTTCAGTGATAGTTCTATTTTTACGTTCAGCCACACCATTGGACTGAGGTGAATATGGTGTGGTGTACTGTGGCTTTATACCCTCTTCTTTATAAAATTTACGTAGCTCTGTATTATTAAATTCTCCACCACCATCTGAACGAATAACCCGAGGCTTACGTCCAAAATTGTTTTCTACCCATCGTACATATTCTTTAATATTTTCTACTGCATCAGATTTGTTTTTCATTAAGTATGTAACTGTATATCTACTGAAATCATCAGTAATGTGCATCATGTAACGGTTACCGCTGGGTGTTTCAGTTTTCGATGGCCCCCATACGTCGGTGTGCACTAAATCAAGAATTTTGTTTGATTTTCTATCAGAGGCGGTTGGAAAAGGAGATCTACATGATTTACCTTTCATGCAACATTCACATGTTATTCTTAAACCACAATCACTCACCCTTATTCCGGTTCCTAGATCTTCTCTATACATTCTCTCAATCGCTGACCAGTCACGATGCCCAAGCCGTCTATGCCATTGATGTTGACAATCTGCTTTGTGTTTTACCAGTAATGCAGTCATCGAGGTTTCTACCTCGTCTAGAAAATATAACCCACCGTTTATAGATCCTGTAGCGACCACTGCACCACCGGCACTCACAATTCGACATCCCTTTTCATTGAATGTCACTTCCAGGTTCTTTTGTGCTAATTTCCCGACAGAAAGAAGATTAGTAGAGAGCCCGGGTACGAATCTAACATTATTCATTTCGATTTGCATTATTTTGCCGGAACCATCAATGCCCTGTATAATGCCTTTTCCTTCGCCACGAATTTGTGATTTGTTACCGTCGGCCATGGTGATGAATCCACCTTCGTATTCATCTAATGATGTAAAAAATGATCGATTATTGGTCATATGCGCACTAGCGCCACTGTCGATGACCCAGCTATGCGACTTTTCTATTCTGCCCACCGTGAACGCTATTGTTCGCGAGTCGCTTTGTGCTGCTTTTGCTCTTCCGGAATTATTACCGGCACTAGTAGATTGCTCTTCATTTTTCTTGATAGCCAAAAATTTCCTACAATTCTGCTTGAAATGGCCTGGTTTCTTGCAGAAATGGCATGTGCGTACCCCACCACCTAATTGATTATTGAATGGCTTACCCTCAGCAGATCGCATAGCCTTTTCAGTTTTAGAAGATTCACCTTCTCGTCTTTCCATTTGACGATTATATTCATCGATAAGTTTAGATTTTACTCCTTCAAGAGATATGTCTTCGTCTGAACGACTATCTAACGCTGTAACTAAACCATCATACGAAGCTGGTAAACTGCGCAATAACATGCACACTTTTGTATCTTTATCTAATGCTGTACCTGCAGCTTCGAGGCGGTCGAATAAATCGTCGAAAATGCGCAGGTGATCTTCCACGTTACCTTGTGTTGCCAGGTTTGTCGCACATAATTTCTTCAAAAGAGATACTCGAACAGATCGTGTCGTTTTCTGGTGGTATGTTTTCAATTTGTCATAAACGTCGTGTGCAAACACGGAATTCTTCACCAGTGGTAATTGGCTATCGTCGATTAGTAATATTATTGTGGCCTTTGCTTTTCGTTCTGTTGTCTTCCAAAACGGGGTGCGCTCGATTTCTGGGGGAATGGGTGATTCTACAACATCCCACAAATTTTCTCGACTCAGAAGCATTTCTATCCGAATACTCCATGTTTGCCAGTTGCTCCCATTTAGCTTATCGATTGTGAATTTTGTCTCACTCATTTTTCACGTCGTAGCAGCACTGATTTTACAATGTGAAAAGAAATCACTATCCGGCTGTTCTCGGCCGAATCTTTCAGCTGAATGTAATACTCTTGTTTTGAGTCAACTTGCTGGGCCCATAACCTGTTGAACGCAGTCAATGTTAATCATTCGCTGAGTAAAACAAAAGAGGACAAACCAATTTGTTCTGCTGCGCAAATCCACGTTTTATTCACATCTCATTTTATCCACACACGGAAGCTGTCAGCGCGGCTCGATGACAGCTAAAACACAGTTCAATGTCTTAGCCATATTATGGCGTGGAAACACCGTTCAGAGGAACAGGGTTTATAGGAACAGGGTTCTTCGGCATGACTTCCAACACATCGTACTACCGTTACACGAGATATTGATGATGCATCTTAGTAGATTGGTAGAATAGTAGACTATTCTAGAAGGTGGCCGTATGACCTTGACGAGTCAAACTTGTTTTAATATGTTAGTAGAGCCTAATTTGACATAATTTTTTGAATTATTTGATTCTCCCTATTGAGCGTATGCGAGCGCAGTAAACACAACCGTTGCTGTCGATTGTCAATGCTCAACTGAGGTTTTTATTCCAGATTCTAGTTCAAGGTATTTACAAGTGTACAGTTGTATATGTGTATATATTAAGCACGGTTTCTACGAATTGAATTGGTATCTCAACACTCCTCCTCAATTCAATATCCCTTACAATCCTAAGTTCATTCTTTGCATAGTGAAACTTTGTCTAGGCAAACCTTTCGTCATTATGTCAGCCTGTTGTTCTGCTGAAGCTATGTACTTTAAAATAATCTTTCCGCTCTGGATTCTATCTCTTATAAAAAGATGCTTCACATTCATATGCTTCAGCCGACCTAAGTTTCGTTGATCTTCAGCTACACGTATTGTGGACTGATTATCCTCATAATAAGGAACTGGACTACTTAGCTTGCAACCTAAGTCTTCAAGCAATCGTTCCAACCATGCTCCGTGACATACTGCATTAGTAAGATAAATTAATTCTGCTTCTGTGGACGACAATGCTATTGCTGATTGTTTCCTTGTGAGCCAACAAACTGTTGCTCCATAGACCTTGAAAATATATCCTGATAACGATTTTCTATCTAATTTGTTGCTAGCCCAATCGGCATCTGCAAATGCTTTTAATATCTCCCTATCTACATTTCCTTCGTATATCAATTTTAAATCTAACGTTCCCTTAATATATCTCAGTATTCTTTTCAAATGTACCTAATGTTCTTCATTAGGGCAACTTTGGAACTGGCTAAAATAAATCATTGCTGCGCAAAGGTCTGGACGGGATGTTAGTGCCACATACATTAGACAGCCTATCAATTCCCGATACGGTTTATCAATTCGTTCGTTCTCTTTGCCTTTCTCTAAATTCAAATTACATTCGATAGGAGTTGCAACTGATTTACAATCACTCATATTAAACCGCAATAACAAATTATTAAGAAAAGTTTTCTGATGAATGTACAGTAATTTGTTTTCTTTGCAGCGTTCTATGTCCATTCCTAAGAAATGCTTAACTTCTTCACTATCTGTTCTTTTTTATTTGTTCTGATAGAGCTTACTTTACTGTTCCTATCATATCTAAACTCTCTCCCACGATTAGTAAATCATCTACATATAAAATCATAAGAATTCTTTTCGAGCCACTTCCTCTTGTTTATAAGCAAGGATCATTATTACTAGGTAAGAAATTTAAGTTTTCAACAAATTCATTGAACTTCCTATTCCATGCTCTAGAGGCTTGTTTTAAGCCGTATAAATATTTTTTCAGACAACAAACTAGACCCTTTCCGAGATCAAAACCTTCTGGTTGTTCCATATAAATTTCCTCACTTATTTCACCATTCAAAAATGCTGTACATACGTCCATTTGATGAATATACCAATTTTTGTAGTTTGCTATAACAAACACCGTTCTTATGGTATCTAACCTTGCAACTGGGGAGTAAGTGTTAGTGTAATCAAAACCCTGTCTTTGCGAAAATCCGCGGGCTACTAAACGAGCCTTGTATCTAACTTCTTGTTCATTTTCCCTCTTTATCTTGAAACCCCATTTGCATGATATTGTTTTTCTACCTTTTGGGAGTTGTACTAAAGACCATGTTTTGTTACTCTCAAGCGAATTCATTTCATCTTGGACTGCTATTTTCCACTTATTCCAATCAGGCCTATTCTTTGCTTTTTCTAAAGATCGCGGTAAATCGTTCACAAAAGTTGTTGCACTTAATGTAAACCCCACATAATCCACCTCATAGTTTTCATGCCATCCGGGTGGTTTACGTTCTCTATCAGATCGACGACTCGATGATTCAGCTTCTTCGCGTTCATCAGATCAATCATCCATCGCTTCTTCTTCGTCGCATGTCCGGAAACTTTCGTCTACTGTGCTCGGTTCAGATGTTTCACCAGATTTCTCGATTTGCACATTTGGTTCGTCATCATCGTTTTCATCGTCAGAGATGTGCTGTATTGCATGCTTCACAAAACACATTTTCGTTTCTGAGGCTTCTTTTGTCCGACACATTCAAACCGCGAACCATATCACCTTTCATCAGCTTATCCAAATTTTTGAAACTAAGATGGCCAAATCGACGATACCATTGTTCTAGGTTCCGTGGAATTTGTCCACAAGAATAATACGCCTCATGTGTGTTCGAATTGTTGAAATTCAACCAATACAGTTTTCCACGTAACTCTCCTTTCACTATTAATTTCCCTCGTTTTGTTAACACTTCTACGCACCCATCATCAAAAATAACTTTAAAACCACTATTTGTTATTTTCCGTATGGATAACAAATTTGTAGGAGCTTCCGGCACATACAAAACGTTTTTCAGGGTAACTGGAATTTCATCACTACCACCACGATCAAATACTATATCACCTTCATGCCAAGCTGTAATAAACTGATTTTCTTTCGCGACCGAAATATTCACTGGTGAACTTAATTTCCTTAACTCGCGAAATAAACTCTTATTATTCGATATATGCTCCGACGACCCAGAATCGACAATCCATGTTCCGTCAGAATTCATCGGAAATTTCCCATTGTTCACGAAAAACACACCACGCGAATCGTCATCGTCACCACCAAGGTACGCGCTGGATTTGTTTGTTGGGTTTCTTCCCGTTGCTTTGTTCTTTTCTGGACACTGATTTGCCTTGTGGCCGTTCTTTTTACACACAAAACATTTTATTGTTCTCGTTTGCTGCTGTGGTTTTCGCTGCCAACTGTTTGCACTAGAAAACGCCGCTGGTTCCGAACTCGAGCTGTCCACCACACTACCACTTTGATGCTTTGTCTCTTCGTCAAGCAGTCGACTTTTTTCAACTTTTCACGAAATCGACAGTTAAGCTATTCTCCGGCATTGTTTCCAAAGCCGTCACAAGCGTTGCATACGACGAATTCAAAGTAAGAAGAAGATGGCAAATCACATCTTCATCGTCCATTTGTCCACCAGTTGCTTTGTAATCGCGCACCAATTTGTCGAATTCCAAGAAATGCTCTCGAAGCGAGCCACTTTGGTGTTTCAGCGCAAGCAACTTTTTCTTCAAGAACATTCGGGACGCTAAACTTTTTCTTTCGTAAATACTATGGAGTGTATCCCATATTTCTTTCGGAGTATGTTTATCGCGAACATATTCCAACTGCGAATCTGCTATACGTGAGATCAGTAAAAGTTTACACTTCTTGTCATTTTTACTAAGATCATCACCATCTTTTCGTTCTTTCTGGATACATTCGGAAAGTCCTTTTTCTTCTAATAGAATTAACATTCTATATTTCCATGAAGCAAAGTTCGTTCCATTAAGCAATGGTAACAACACAACTTTATCATCTTCCATGGTTCAACACCACCAGTTTTCACTGCACTGTCCGTTAAACAATCACTTCACAAAAGAAGCCGGTATTCGTTTTCGCAGTACTGGATTAAACGTGTTGAGGCGGGACTGGGCCCATAACCTATTGAGCTTATTGAGCGCAGTAAATACAACCGTTGCTGTCGATTGCCAATGCTCAACTGAGGTTTTTATTCTAGATTCTAGTTCAAGGTATTTACAAGTGTACAGTTGTATATGTGAATATATTAAGCACGGTTTCTACGAATTGAATTGGTATCTCAACACTTCCTACCAGATTTATCCACTTTCTGCGTGTGGTATTATTCAATAAAACATGTTTGCAACAACTCTCTCATTCAAGCCAAAACATGACCAGCTACAATGAAATACAGCGTGGCCCATCAACCAAATGTGACCTATCTATTCTCCTGATCTTATTGGCCATCATAAAATGCACTGATTCTTGGGTTATATTTGATTTTTTGGACATTCAACCGCTTCTTTCGTTAGATAAACGGTAAATGATTACTGCTTACATGATAGTTTGACACACAATTAGTGTCAAAAAATTGCCAAACGCTGATCAAATGAAGGAATGAGGCCGTTGTACATGTTTTGTAACCTTGATCAATGGTAGGATAGGTTATGCACGGGATTAAGATACGATGTTTGCCTTCATGCTCCATTCCTTTAACCCCCCCGTCTTTAGTGCCTCACTGACCGCTCGAAAAGCAATTGAAACAACAGAAATGCATTAATTTAGAACGACGGCACTAGGCAGATTGATAATAATAAATTTAATTCATGTCTACGTAGTGTTTGGCCAGCGTATATGAGTAAAAAGCTAAATAGATGAATTCTTTAAGCATACTCTTCAAACGCCTTTTAATAGTTTTTAAGTGTTTTGGCTGCTATTGTAGTATTTTAATGGTTATTTTTTAGCAATACGTGTGTATTGATGGACCTTTTATCAAATCTTATCATTACTTACTACGCTTTCATCATTTTGATTTCGTCGGACGCCCCATCCGATTTTATCTGTCAAACTAAATGTGTGGTGTTTTGTAGGAACAATCTCAACTTAATTTTTTATAATCGTTATATTATTAAAATCGTCCAAATAATCGCAATATGATACGAAAAAGCGTTTGACAGCACGTGCGATAAAATCGCATACGATGGAGCACAGACACGGGCCTACGTAAAAATGTTTACACTTGGTATCAGTGGCAGATTTAACGGTGCGCGGACTGAGCGGCCGCGGGGAGCCCCGTCAATTTAGGGGCCCCGTGTATGGTAATTCCAGCATATAGAACAGTGTGTACAGTAGGCTCAGCAAGAGCTTCTGTGCGAGATAGGGGTCCCATGGATGAAGGGACTCAAACTATAGGGGCCCACTACAGGAATCCGGAGGACCCCCCCTCCTCCCCCCGCCAACAAACCATTAAAATGTGTTTCATCCAAAACCTAATGCAACATAATGCACCCTCCCTCCCCCGCTCGACATTATCCGGGGGCCTCCACTCCTTTAAACGCTTAGAGCCCCCTACACCCGAAATCCGCCACTGCTTGGTATTATTATTCGTAATATTTTTTTTTCTTGCTGCGATTGGAAAAAAAGGTTTATAAATGTGTTTAGGCTATAAGTTATGTGCGCTAGACGATATGAAATTTCTGTTTCAACACATAACAAAGAACTGTCAAACTACATCGGTTGATCCAGCTTGAGTCGTGTTGAAAATCTTACTGAGGAAATTTAAAATTATGATGATGGAAATGAAATATCAGCTTGATGTCGATTAACATCCCATATAACCAAGATACCGAAAACGCCACCAATTTCTTGTACTAAAAATTCAGTTCCATCAAACAAAGCTAAAAAACTAACAGTTTGGTGGGTTAAGCCACACGGCCACAGAAGCAGCCACTTGTTGTTGAAGTTAGTTTTTTATGCACGGGCAATTTATTTAATCAACATATTTCACCTGTAATAAAATGATATTTAATTGTGCCAAGGAAGCAATTAAACGTGTGTGTTTAAGTTGGTTTGTTGTAAAACATTCATGTGTAATATGTGTATATGTGCGTTTGTTTACTTGCGATCGAACTCTTCCATTTCGCTGGTCAGTGCATAGTTTATAGACTAATAATATTGCGGAAGTTTAAGTGCAGTGATGTAAGTGAATGAATTTAATCAATCGAAGAGTTAAAATCCTGTTCAGCATATTGACCTTAGCCAACCCTTGACCAAACTTTTCCTCAAAGCATTTTTGGAAAAGGTGGGTTAAGGGTGGGCAAGATAAATACATCGGATCGGAACTGGCAGCTCCGATTGTTCTAAAATTTGGTGAATCGACCATCACAAACCCACGTGGGTTTGAAGTGGTTTTACAGTGGGTTAAGGACGATTTGGTTATTTGGGATGTTGCAGGCGTTGAACAACAACGTTTACATTCGCAAGTGACTTGGGAAACCATGTATGCTTGATTCTAAAGATCTATGAGAAAATTACAAAAAAATAACCCATTACTGCGTAATAGTCGTAATATGGCCAAATACACATACAACATATGAAATAAGCGTCAACATACTCATTTTAAACGTCGAAATAAAACTATAATTATGCCAATTGTTTGTATAATTTTGAAAACTAGAGTAAACATTCTTAAAGATATTCAATGTCCAAATTTTGTTTTTCTATGTGTCCCGGTTTTTCATCAATTTCATCAGGTCAGCCTAATTACAGAGGAAAATGCATGTTTTTAATACCGAACACCAAATACACGCAAATAAATTATTTGTTGGAGATCTGTTGAAAGATACTTTATTTCTTAGAAAATTTTCTATTTTTTAATAATTTGAAGCACATTTATGTGTATGTGCATTAAAGAGCCACTTCAATTATTCGCAAATAACATTCCAGATGCTTCTTCTAAGAGAAAAAAAAAAGATTAGTTTTTGCATTGGGTAAATTACTTCCATTGATTGTACTCACTTTATCATGGATTGAAGAATTATCCAGTTCATACAGCAAATACTCACACATCGTTAGTGGGAAAATTGTATGCTGATTAAATCGGCCGGCACTAAAAAAAATCGTCCGAAACAACTCTATTGTATATTCGTAAGCTTCTTCCAAACGACCATGGCGTAGATAAGCACGAATGAACTGGATGGGTATATTTTCGAAGCACCAGTTTTTCAGCCATGACGGAATATACGCACATCTTGATAGAATGCGATTAAGTACCGCCAAATATGCGTCGATAACCAGAGTATCCTCTTCTTGGTCCAAAGTATAACGTAGATAGTTCCATACAGATGTAACACTATGA